>NW_024039454.1:180000-451229 GCF_016077235.1 Cyprinodon tularosa
GGTAATCTGGGATCACCACTCACCTGTGGGAATGGACGTGTCATCAACAGGCAGGTATGACTGAGCATTGATGGACACTTCATGGTCATAGATGTCTGCTGCTCCCTTTGTCCCAGCATGGAAGATACAGACAGAGACAAAGAGACATGATCAACAAGTCAGCAGGTCTGGATAGATGATGATGCATCCATCCATTCATAACACAACCAAAAACCCAGAGATGGGGGACTTGAGTAATGACTTGACTCGAGTTTGATTCGACTTGCCAGATTTGTGACTTATGACTTGCTTGATCAAGCATTGATAGTGTCAAGCACTGGATATTGGCATCATGGTATCATTGGTTTAAAGATGTGATTAAACTGTTTTATTTGTTTTACTACCTGCTTTTTGTCATGTTTCTATCTTTACTTGCTTATATTCTGTTTTTATTTTTTATTCTATTTTACTTTTTAGTTCATGTAAAGCACTTTGCATTGCTGTGCTGAACTGTGCTATAGAAATAAACTACAGGATTCAGGATTAAACCATTGGCGGCTGGTGGAGTTTTCTCCAGTTATAACACACCAGTACATTTATATGAATGCCAACAACAAAGAACATTATATAAACACTTTATAAAAACAAAACATAATTTCATGTACAGGTTTAATTTTCGTACATAAATGTTAGCCTCATGAGGCTTTGTGAAGATAAATCTGTGTTTTGCATGGTCTAATATTGTGTCACAAACCTAATCAAATGTACCAGTTTAATAATGGAGAAGCTATTAGCTTTATGTTTTTTTTCATATAAAAACTATTTATTTTCTGACAATGTGTTTATTTAAGAGCAACTGTGCAAATTAACAAACATCTAAAAAAAGTAGACTATATTCTATTATTTTCCATGTGAATCCCAGATTGTTCATTCTTCTTTGTCTTTTCTAAAAAGTGCTTTAAATCAGTCCTTCCTGTCTTTATCCATGCTGGCTCAGATCCTGAAAAGGGCAGGGAAAGTAGAATAGAGCGTTAGCCTCGCTGCATGCAGTTAGCCAAGCCTTGAAGCTCAACCAGATCCTGGAAAAAGGCAGAGTGAACCGTCTCCATCTGTCTTTTGGACTACTGATTCATTTTGATGTTCAGCTGATCAGGTCCAAACGGTTTCACCTCCCGCTTCTCTTGGCAAGATTGCTTTAAGGGACTTCCCTCCCGCGACACAACCTGTCAATCAGCTGCACTACGACAGTGACGACAGTTCCTGTCACCTCGGGGAGCAGCTCTCCAATCCTTTAGCATTGAAGAGTAGCTACTGCGCATGGGCAACTAATCCCCAGAGAGTCAATGGGCAAAGATTTTTGCTCCCCAGGACGTAAATACGTCACCAATTCAACTACAAACCAAACAGCTTCACTCCTCATTAAAGATTAAATATTTATCTTGCACATATAAAACATTTACATTTTATAATCTTTAAATTTAATTTTTATAGATTTTTTTGTCTAAATTAAGGTCATTGGGTGGGCGGGGTGATGCCATAGCACCCTCTATTAACCAACCACCTATGATTGAAAATCATTCCTCCACCTCAGGACCATGCTGGTCCAAGTTGGCCAGTGGCTTAAGGGCTGGTTATCCTCCCGCAGCAATTGGTCGCAGGTAGGATGCAGATATTTTAGATTTATGCCCAATATTGAAGTGTGGTCTGTGCCATGTTATTCCACGCCACAAGGCAAGAGGGACAATCAGGAATTAGCTCTGGGTCTAGATACGGCCGAGGTGGTGAGGAAGTGGGGGCAAGTTTGTGCGACAACGGAGGGACATGAGGGCGACAGAGAGCTGGGATCCAGGTGGGAAAAGGGTCCCAGCGTTCTCACGCAGCTCGCTCTTCTAGCTGATTAATCTTCACGAGTCCTTTTCCACAATGACGGTCATACAAACAAAACAAGCCGGTAAAGTACCAAACAGGAAATACGCATAGAGTAGAGCGGATGTAGATTTGACCAATCAGAGGCCTCCTGTCTGCGGTCATCTACAATTTTGGAGAGGTGCACTAGAGTGTCTGAGAAAGGAGTGGGGGAGCATATCTACCGTTAACTGCGACACACGCAGACGACCTGGTTTCTGAGTATAAATCAGCCTTAAGTCAGTTAATAAACCGGATAATCTTCCCTGAGGATGATGGATCTATCTGGAGGGGGCCTCTGGTGGCAAAGGTCCAACTACTGCTCTGCCATTGGTGTGAGATTTCCTCTAATGTCGTAATAGTTCAAAATAACTTGTTACACTTGTTTATGTTTTACAATAAAGATCTGAAAAGTGTGGTGTGCATTTATATTTGCATTTGGGATCAATCTGCATCCAGCTTTCCAAATCTATTTGACCATTCTTTGCAAACTAGCTTGTGATCACCTAAATTTGCTACCTGAACAACACTTTTCAGATCATTCCAAATAATCTTAGTTGTTATGTTTATTGATTTCATAATTCTAGAATAGGGTTTCACAATTCAGAACATCAGTGAACAAATTGAATTCAAGGCCTTAAATGGTTCAAAATCTTTTTAACTTCACAATCAGTTTTCTGCTTCATCTAATTATAATCAAACCCTTGTGGGTTTCCTTTGTTCAGGGGTGTGAATACGTTTACCAGGTGCTCTTTATCATGTGAGGTAATGAGCTCTTACCTGCCCAGCTAAGTTGAAGTAGGAGTGGTTGGTGAGATTGATGGGGGTGGTTCTGGTGGACCGGGCGCGGTAATCAGCAGTTAGAGTTTCCCCCTGGGCAGAAAAACATTTTTATTTCTGCAGAACAGGAATTTTTGTTTAACCAAGTGTTAAAAAAACCTTCTAACTGATTGTTTTTACATTCAGAAAATACTTTAAACTGAATATTTTTCAATCAAAAACTGGACTAGTGCGTTTTATCTGCATCATCATCCAGTTAAACTGACCTCAGTATTTTTGTGCTAATATATATTCAAACTAAATCCCGCTACTTTTCTGGTTTCATCTGGTCCAATAAAGGTAACTCAAAAGCTTTGTTTCCCCTCCTTTCCAATCTCCTGTAATTTACCATCATATGTCTCCAAACCCATCATTCCTCTGAAATCCATCCCTTCCCCAAGTCATTCTCTAGCTTTCAGCTCCAGAGCATCTCCAGCATCTCCTCCACCTGCCTCCATGACAGAATCCATGCATCTCTGGCCAAATCCTGTCTCCAGAATTTGCTTCTGATCTTAATGCCATCATTCAATTCAATTCATGTCCTCTTAAGGCGCTTTACAGTTCATCAGAACATACAGTCAAATTGATTAAAAGTTTTCTATCTAAGGAAAACCATTTGATTGCATCGACTCATTGACTCGAATGCAATCCCTCACATTAAGCATGCTTGTAGCGACAGTGGAGAGGAAAAACGGACTTTTAACAGGAAGAAACCTCCATCAGACGGAAATTTTTGTTTTACATTTTTTACTGATTAATGCTTAATTCATTAAATCACTGCCAACATATCAGATCAGATCATTATTTCTAGTTTTAGGTATAAATAATGATCCATTGACTATTCCTTGCTGCTTTTCCTTTAATATAGTTTATATTGCAACTTATCGTTTAGTTTGGGTGTCCTGATAGGTGCTTTAAATAAAAATATTATTATTGTTGCTGCAAATCACTTTAATAGAAATCTGTTGTTTAATATTAGAAAATAAAATGAATGATAAATGAACCAGAGATGAAAGCGTTTAAAGGATAAATGGCCTCAAGGCTCCAACTGTGCGGGTTTACCTGCAGTGTGTAGGAGACAGACACCTGGACCTCACCACGATAGCCCTGGTCTCCATCTGGACTCGTCAGACTGAGCATCACACCACCTTCAATCTCTGTAGCAACCCAGAGCGCCTGGACAGAAAATCCACAGAAGGAATGAGGCTTTCATAAGTCCTCACAGATACGCACCGTTGTTCCATATCTGCTGCGTCAGATTTCCACCTACTGGGCGAAAATTTGATCTCCAATCTTTTTCTACGAAATATTTTTTTTTTCCACACTAAGTTTTCCCAATAAAAAGGATTTTTCACATCAAACAATGAAAACAGACTAAATGTTAGCAGCTGGTAGACTCAGACAGTGAATTGGTTTATCAGTTATAAGTAAATATCTAAAAAGAAAAAACAGGAAGGATGTCGCTCTGATCTATAGATGTAAAAAATCCAGATTTTCCAAAAAAGAATCTTCATAAACCAAAAAAAAAAAAAAAAAAGGATAAAAAAATTAGAACTGGGTTATTCTAAGTTGCTTTTTGTGTTAAACATCTGATTTTTGTTTAAAGTTGTGTTTTCCTTGTCTTCTTTGCAGTGATTTTATTTAATGTTTCTGCGTTGCTTAGTGTCGATTGTTGCGGTTTTGTTTGCAAACTAAATATTTAGTTTGGAGCTAAATATTCATTTAACAAAGTAAGATTTTTATAAACGAATAATTGACATAGTGAAAAAATGACATGGAAAAAAATAAAATACTTATTTTTCTCTTAAACACACTAAATAACGATAAATATTACTTTTCAAACGGTGCCCCATTAATAATTGGGTTTTCCTTACAGCTTGAAGTTCCGCCCCTCAGATAAATCATAAGGCTGCTCCCCAAACATTTCAGCGGTTGACTCCAGACAGAAACTGCATCTGAGCAGATATGGAAGCTTCACATTTCCATCATTCACGGCTTCTTTCTAGTCCTGTTAACCCTTTAAATCCCACATTGGAGAACAGAAAGAAACAGAAATACTTCCTGTGGTACCTGACTGAAGCCCCGCAGACCTCCATGCAGAGCGTTTGGTCCGTTGTTGGTATCCAGCTGGTACTCCTTTCCTTCCACCACAAAGCGTCCTTTGGCGATCCTGTTTGCCACCCGACCCACCACGGCGCCCAGATACCGTTTATCTGACACGTAGCCTGAGATAACACATAAATAACATCAGATTTCAGCTCCTTCCTCTGGCCTCCTTCAGGCAGGGTCGGGTTCTAGGTTCTAGCTCAGAGGTCCTTCACAACCCAAACAACCTCAGTCCAGCCGAACAAAACTCAGATTTTAGGAGATTCTGGATAAAAGACATCCTTTCGCATAAATATCTATGAAAGTTTTTGTTTTTAAAGAACCACCATCTTATTTTTTGGGTTTTAATTCAATTCAATTCAGTTTATTTCTATAGCGTCAATTCACAACATGTCCTCTCAAGGCACTTTACAGTTCATCAAATCATCCAGTCAGACAGATTCAAAGTTTTCTATCTAAGTAAAACCAGCTGATTGCATCGACTCATTGACTTCAAGGCAATCCCTCACACTAAGCATGCTTATAGCGACAGTGGAGAGGAAAAACTCCCTTTTAACAGGAAGAAACCTCCAGCAGAACCAGGCTCAGTGTGAGCGGCCATCTGCTGAGGACTGCTGGGGTTCAAGGAGACAGAAGCAGAGATAGAAAAAGAGGCATAGATACAAAAGGTAACTGAAAACTAGCTCAACAGGTGGCACCATCCAGGAAACACACAGCCTGGAAGAATGTTTTCAAGATGACTTGGATAATAGCGCGTTGTGACAAACACCAGATACAGCACTGGGACTTGATCAACAGCCGATCCCGCACTGTGACGTCACAAACCAGTAGGTGGCAGTAGTGTTCTTTGACCAACATGGATGCCTCCAGTAAAGCACATTCAAATGAAAATTACTCTTAATGAAAAACACTTCTTATTTATTGAACAGTATGTAATAATTTCATATTTAAAGTACTTTCAGAAGGTTGAATTCTGAATATGACCAGACTTTTCCTTTAAGAATATTACACAAACTATCTGATGATGTGCCAAAAGTGCTAAATTGATGATACATATATTATAAATGTATTGACTATATTGTGATGGTAATTACACTACATTACAGGCATTATTCTGGCACAAGAGTGGGGGAGTGGGGAGTAACAAGATGGCGGCAGGTGGCAGCAGGTTTTTTCGGTCTATCAGCAATCCAGTGAATAAATAGAGATCAGTTGTTCCAAACCATAAATTGTTGAGATGGTGTCGGTGCTGGAAGCAGATGGTATCTAATCCTCTGAAGGTCGATTACTGTTTGGGATTTGGATCCATAGCTGTTCTTCTTCTTGTTGTCATTTTGGATCAACTATCAGGGAAACAAACATTCTTTTGCCTCCTGAAGATGAGCGATTAGAGCAGATTAACTATCAGCCCAACTGGATATTATGATCAGCCAAATCATTTCTTATTGTTTCTCCAGAACAGCAGCAGAGAAGCGGGAGGAGTGAAGGTTGGCCTTTAAACTGAACAGGACAAACAGACAACTTTAACAGAGATAAAAACAGCAGAAAGGAACCAATCAATGACCCACAAGGAGCTCAAAGTTTTCCCCTTTGGGTCCGAGGTTCTGGATCATAACATCCTGGGTTCCTATGATAACGAAATGCAGAGGCGGAGGTTCTGGTTCTCAAGGCCTCCCAGCAGAACCCTGCAAAGTATTCTGGCCTCTGCTTGATCCGACCCTCCAATGACGGCTCCACTGACATTATCCCTACCTTCTGGTCTGATAGAGATCAGGCTCTGCCATCATCTGCAGCCCAACAGAACCTAAGAGCCTCTGTAGATTTGGAAATCGTATGTCATGGATCTGATTGTAGAGCTAAAAGGAATGACTGGAGATGATCCACAACATTTGGAGGAAAGATCCAGAATGTTTACTCCGAGGTATTCAGGACAAGTTTTAGACATGAGGGTTAAGAGCAGCTTCTCTGTCTCACCTTCCAGGTTGTCGTAGCCCAGGACCACATCCTCCATCTGCCCACGCTTCCCCCTGCAGCTCAAAGACCTGATGATGGCGCCAAGGGTCAGGACCTCCACTCGCAGCCCGGGGGACTGGAGGACCCACATGTCCACACTGCCAAGGCCAGGGACCTCCCCCCACCGCTGACGGCTGATCTGGACCATCCTTAGCCTGACGGAGAACAGAGACAACTATTTAGAACTGTGATAACTAGATAACAACTTGGAGGGCGCAGACCTGATTTCCCCCGACATATGGTGATTACCACCTTCAGTTAATACCTGTATTCACTGAATCTGTCAAAGAATTTCTGGATCCAGATGGGGATCCGGATCATCACCAAAATTCTATTCAGTTTATTTATATAGCGCCAATTCACAACACGTCATCTCAGGTCAACGGAGGACAACAGAGGGACATGAGGGCGAAAAAGAGCGGGGATCCAGGTGGAAAAAGGGTGCGAGCATTCTCACGCACCTCGCTCTTCTTGCTGGTCAAACTTCAAGAGTTGTTTTCCACCATGGCGGTCATACAATCAAAGCAAGACGATAAGGTAACAAACAGGAAATACGCGTAGAGTAGAGCGGATTTGACTAATCAGAGGCCCCCTGTCTATGGTCAACTACAATTTTGGAGAGGGGCACCAGAATGTCTGCGGAACAGGGGGGGTTGCATTTGCGTTCACTGCGACACACACGCAGACGACCTGGAGTATAAACCAGGCTCAGTGTGAGCTGCCATTTGCTGAGGCTGACTGGGGTTCAAGGGGACAGAAGCAGACATAGAAAAAGTTGTAGGGATATAAAAAGTAAGTAATATTTATTCATATAGCACCTTTCAGAGACATAGGGGTCACAAAGTGATTCACAGAATTAAAATAGAAATAAAAATACATTTACAGTCACAACAGGCATGGTCATAAACAACCCTTAATCTAGTAGAATTAAAATGCTTTCTTAAACAAAGAGATTTTCAGTTCGCTCTTAAAAGCACCAACAGAATCAAGTACGCGCGAGGAAAGTGAAAGATTGTTCCAGAGCGCCGGCACCACCGCCTGAAACGAGCGATCTCCCCTGGTCCTGTGACGAGTACCATGAGAAGGTTCTGGTCCTGAGACCTCAGCTTCCAAGAGGGGGTATAAAGACACAAGTCTGTAATGTAGGAGGGAGCCTGACAGTAAAAGGCCCTGAGGTTCAGCACCAGGATTTTAAACTGGAACGGAAAAGACAATGGGAGCCAATGAAGAGCTTTCAGAATCGGCCTAATATGAGTCAGTAACTTCGCCACAGAGTTCTGAACCTGAGGAGACAACTCGTGTTTAGACATGAGAATAGACTGTTATGCTCCCTAGATGTGGACAGGAAAAGTCATAATATAGATTATAGATTTTAAAAGTATTACCAATTCTCAATTTTACTTAATAGTATGTAACAACAGAGTATTAGGGCCAGGCTAGAGATTTTTTTGTCTTCTATTAGCGAGAATAAAGTCGTAACATTACGAGAATAAAGACCTGAACCAGGATTGACCCAATAGACCCGAACCAGGACTGACCCAATAGACCCGAACCAGGACTGACCCAATAGACCCGAACCAGGACTGACCCAGAAGACCAGAACCAGGAGTGACCCAGAAGACCAGAACCAGGACTGACCTAATAGACCAGAACCAGGACTGACCCAATAGATCAGAACCAGTTCTGAATCAGAAGACCAGAACCAGGACTGACCCAGAAGACCAGAACCAGGGCTGACCTAATAGACCAGAACCAGGACTGACCCAATAGATCAGAACCAGTTCTGAATCAGAAGACCAGAACCAGGACTGACCCAATAGACCAAAACCAGTGCTGACCCAGAAGACCTGAACCAAGGCTGACCCAATAGAGGAGCACCAGGACTGACCGAGAACAACAGAACCAATGCTGACCCAGATGAACAGGAAGTGTCTTTTTACTTGCGGTGTGGAACTAAAGCCTTCCTGCAGTCAGACATGGTGGCGGCAGAGTGATGGTCAAAGGGAGCAGGACACCTGTTCCACTGCTCATTATAGAGCAGAGCAGGTGGTTCTGATGTTCTGACTGGTCTCCCAAAGCACAGAGTGACTTTTCTTCAGTTGTAGATTTTTATTTATAGATGTAACTTCTATCCTCATGGACAGAATGTATGCAGAAGATGACAACAAGGAACAACTTTCAAATTCATTCATTTATCTTTATTTCCATTTACAAATTCAGACACCTACATACGTTTTTATAAGAATATCTTACCTGGTATTAAATACGTCAGCAGCTGCTGTGAGAAACGACTTGTTCTAAGGGAAACAGAGAGAGAACGGATTTAAAAGGCATATTAGGAGCAGACTGGAAGAAATTATTACATTTTAAAAACGTTTTCCTGCTAAATAAAAATAGATTATAGCAGCTGAGACGCACTGGATGTCCAGCAGGGGGCAGTATGCCCCGCTATAAAGAGAAGAGGAAGAAGAGGCCCACATCCTTCCAAAGCTTCCAGCCTCCACTGTGTTTCTAAAACACACTTTGATTTGATCGGATCAGAGCTCCTCCATCTGCAGCTGCTTCAAACATCTGATTCTAGGTTCAGATTTCTCTGCTGAGCTGCTGCTTTACCTGAGAAATGCTCTGATGGAGAAATTATTCAAGCATTTATAGGCTATAAATGCTTGAATAATTTCCTATTAGGAATTTTTTTTTAAATAGAATTTAGACGATTGTGACATTAGAACCAGAAAGAGGTGAAGATAATGGCAGCGAGTTCCTCCTTGGTTCCTTTTTCTATTTCATGTTTATCTGAACTTTGTGTTTCACCACATAGAGAAGAACCATGAAACAATAAAAGCTCAGGGGTTCCGGTTCGGTCCATATAACTGGACCGGCAGCAGAACCAGTCAGAGATCAGAACCAGGTTGCGAGGCAAACCCGAACCAAACCAGGATCTGAGCCTCTCAGCTCTTACCTGCAGACACGTTAACGAGACCGGAGGAAAGGAGGCGGCGTGACGTCAGACGAATGCGGAAGTCATATGACCCTATGGGCTTTTTTTTTCTCCTGATAAATTCATTACAAATAGGAAGGATTAATAGGAACAACAGGAGAGGGGATAAAGACAACACAGAAAGCTCTTATAAAGTATCTTAAGAATATAGGATTATACAATAAGATTATATATATATATATATATATATACATATATATATATATATATATATATAGAGAGAGAGAGAGAGAGAGAGAGGGAGAGAGATAGTATACAGATTGTAAAGTATACAGATTGTATATGTAGATATAGGTATATGTATGTGTCTATATATATATGGATGTATGTGTACATATATACATACATAAATATATATACATACACATACATCCATATATAAATATATCACTGATTCTTGGGAATTTGGATAAAACAGGTTTTAATTTTGAAAATAAAAAGTTAGTTGGATTACAAAATCTGAAGGTATATTGTTATAGACCAAGGTCTTGGCTGTTCAGCAGTGTACAGGTGCAACCTCCTCATTTTGTATTTCTTTCATAAAATAGGCATTTTTCCAGTTATTACTTTGTTTTTGTCAACACCATCAGACACAATAAAAAGCTAATTATTTTTTATTTATTTGGTCTAATAAGTATTTAGAGTTTTTAAATCTTTATCTGGCATTGTTAGCACACATTTATGCTGTTAAATGTTGAATAATCATTTTTGTTAATTTTTTTTAACTGTATCATGTGTAGTCCTTTAAAATATCTAACATCAGATAACGTTTACTTTAAGCCTAAATAGAAAAAGTCATGTTTTTTTATTTAACAAACATATTTTTGTATTAAAAGAGACCATTACTTTAATGAGAGAACAGCACTGAAGAAACATATTGCAAGCATATTAATTTAAAACGAATAAAAAGCCCTCTGACGGTGGTGACTTTAGAACTGAAGGTGGTGACAGTGGCCTCATTTCAACATACAATTCCAAACTGTATACAATTCAAGTCAATGGTTTCTTGCTTATTAACTTTATTTAACTATTTGGTCCAAAAAATAACAATCATGAGCACTGTGACAAATATTTTTCAAGGAATATAAGGTACAATTAAGAAATATCATTATCAGTCAGAATCATTCTCTGATGCTTTATTTTCTTGCGTGTGATTGTGTCCTGTTTGTCAGTTGTCATTCGTGCTGCATTATGGTAGAAATTTTGAACCTTCTGAGTAATTGCTTGAATATATGTAGGTTTTTTGTCAGTAGGCCTTCACACTTCTTTTGATATTCCCTGTTTCTTTTCCTTCTTTCCTTCACAGATAGCTGCTTCCTAGCCATAACTTCCTAAAATACATAAAGTCAAAGTTGAGTGTAATGACTATGAAATTGGGGGGAATTACAGTAAATGTTAGATTTGGTTAAATGTTGCCCTGCCATAGCTTACAAGGAATATTGTATACTATGTGCTATGTAGGTAGGTAGTAGGTGCACTATGTGCATCCCAAATGATGTAAACCAAATGAACATGGCATAATAGTGAATTGAGAGACAGGGAAGGCACACCCCATCCCCTAGGGTTATACAATATGTAAGAAATCTAGGCGGAATTACATAAATAAAAATATAAAAGAGGTTAATGAAACATTACAGATCAACAATTATTTTCTAGCCTCCATTGAGAACCATTTGTAGTTTTTTGTCACCACCGTCAGACTGTGCGTCACCACCGTCAGACAGAAAATCTGACGGTGGTGACGTCTGACGGTGGTGACAAAATCCTACTCTTTCACATGATATGCATGAGTTGTTCACATTAGCCATCTTGTTTCCCCTCTGTTGCTAGCTACTTTAGACCTCTTCTTAAAAAGTAAACATTTATGTCATAATCTAATCTAATATTTTTTATACAAAAGAGACGGTGTTGACATGTTATGGTTGTGACATTAGCAGTGTCCAAAAATATGAACAAGTTTAAGAGAAAATAGCAAACCTACAGGAGCTTGAGTGACCTTAAGGCATCCAGTAGAGCTGAAGATTTGAAAATGGGTACCTCAGGCATGTAGTTGACCTTTTAGTTGCCTGATTTTATTGCTTTTTATAAATATCTGACGGTGGTGACAAATATGTGGGACACATTTTGAGCAATCACAAAATAATGGTTATTATTGTTCAAAACTCACTGTTTGTAGTTTTAAATACATATTAAAATGTACCCTTTCATTTGGTAAAGATATTATTCAATTCAATTATTACTTTTTGTTTTTTTAATCAAGTTGAAATGATTATCTCCTATCCAAGGACAACTGATTTTATAGTTAATGGGCCAGCATATAATCATTAAATTAACAATAAAATAAAAAAACTTTAAAAGAACCTTGCATTTGTGCAAAGGACCCCCTGATTATAACCTTGATTGTTTTTATTCATGAAAATTTTATTTCTTTCCAACAGAATTAGCACTTTTCTTAGTGGGACATGTTTTTGCCAAAGTTTCAAGAATCAGTGATATATATATACACATACATATACACGGGTCTGTGCAAGACTCAACCTGGACGTCCCAGTCTTATGTGCCCTGAAAGCTTAATACATGGCTGGGTTGGACCTCCCCAACCCAGCCATGGTGCGGGGAGGCGGCAGCGTGGTCCCCTACTGCCAGCTCTAGGTGGGGTCCTTCAATGACATATGTCAAGGACCCGCCCACTTTCTAGTTTTTGATTCTATTTTTTTTTTTTTTAGAAATAATATCTGTTTTTACTAAACTTTTTACTCTCAGCATCTAGCAGTTCTTGGACAGCTCCATGTGTCTCTGCATTATCTTGTCTTCAGTAATTTAAGCATCTCATATCTGATTTGAGGAACAACAACAACCTTTCTGTTTCTCTATATTGTTTTCTGATCCTGTTTGACTATTCTTCTTCTAAATAATCATATTTCTTTGCTTTGCTAAGATGCATAATGGTCATCTAATAAGATAAATGTTACGTTGGTTTTTCAATCTTAGATGAAGAATATCTTTGTTTTCTATCTTATTATTCATTGACGTTTTCCGTTTCCCCCCAAAATGATTCCTAGCTTATTGTGTTTAGTTTGGTTCAGGTTATTCAGATTATTAATAATCAGCACATCAGCACATATTGGAGATCAGTTATCAGCCTAAAAAAAAAAACAAACATACATGTGGATCCCTAATCAAAAGTGTCAATCCATATAAAGAGATGGAAACACAAACAACGTTCTGATAAGCAGAATCAGAAGGACAATCTTTATTAAAATGAGTCAACAGGCAGCAGTGATGAACACATGGATGCAAAGCTGCAGGTTAGCATGACCTCTGGGTCACCATCACAGGAAAACAGAACCTTCTGCTCAGGAACTGTTATCCTGAACCCAGCACCTGCAGATCACCAGTAACAGTCATTAAGATTTACGGTGCGGCCATGACGGCTTCAGCAGAACCAGAACCTTCCGTTACAGCAGCAGCAGATGTAGCTGATCAGGTCTCTGATTGACAAACAGCAGGTTCTGTTCAGGTATTGTCTGGTACCACTGGGTTCTAATCAGAAGAAACCCAATTCTGGTCAGTAACAATAACAATAACACTCTATGGTAAGAACTGAGAGAGAGGAGGAGGGAGGGGTCAGGGGAGGGACGAGGCAGAAGATGGAGGGGTC
Source organism: Cyprinodon tularosa (assembly GCF_016077235.1). Taxonomy (NCBI): domain Eukaryota; kingdom Metazoa; phylum Chordata; class Actinopteri; order Cyprinodontiformes; family Cyprinodontidae; genus Cyprinodon; species Cyprinodon tularosa. Next base: position 193,482 of record NW_024039454.1, read on the forward strand.
AGTTAAAGGAGGGGGAGGAGTCAGAGGTGAGGGAAGGCAAAAAGGGTTCTGTGGGTGACTTCTGACAGAGTCTGATTAAAATGTGAAGGCTTCTGACAAAAACTCCGTTTCCATGGAGGAACCTGGTCCCAGAAGAATTCATACAGTATAAAGGTTCTACCATCTGGTAGACCACAGCAAAGCAGGAGAAAAGCAGGAACCGTTAGACTGAGGCTTACAAAGACCCAAACAGTGAGATCAAAGCAGATCAGAACCAGAAAACCTTCGCTAGAACCAACCAGATCCAAGCCGTCATAAAGCAACAGCCTGCAGCGGATTCACCTCAACATGTTCTGTAGAACCTTTAACCGTCAGTCCAAACGTTGAATAAAAATGTATCTTTGAACAAATAAAAAAATGCTCCGTGTACAAACATCCTCCATCTACTCTTCCTCCTCCTCTTCATCATCATCCTCGTCGTGGCAGTGGGTGATTTCTTGTGGAGCCTGGGGGAACAGGTGAGGCGGCTGGATCTCGCTGACGGATCGGGTCAGCTGGTGCCGTTTGGTCTCCATCTCCTTCATGTCAAAGTCTCGGCGGTTGCGGGTGGCGAGCGGCGACTCGGTGTCGATCAAGTTGACGTGAGAATGCTCCACCGTGGACTCGTGAGGCATCTAGGGAACACAAACAATCATACAGTTCTACAGAACTGGCTGAACCAGATCCTGAGAAATGGGTTCTAACCCAGCCCCCGAGTGGTTCTGGGCTACACACTTACCAGAACATGTGCCGCCCTGAACAGGTAGCTGAAAGGGTAGTAGAGCAGGTTGATGAAGGAGGCGGCGTACAGATCGGCGTAGCGCATCACCTGTGAGGCGAACAGCGTCTGCCTAGACCCGCTGCGGAACAGGCTTCCCATCATGCCGTAGCACATGTCCATGTCATGGGTCACTTTCTAAGGTACAAACAGGGACAGAACAGGATTCGGATCAACTGCTAACATCTGGAAGATGTTTCAGCATACAGATACAGTATACGCTCCACACCAGTCCTCCCACTGTCTACCAGTAGGTCCACACCAGTCCTCCCACTGTCTACCAGTAGGTCCACACCAGTCCTCCCACTGTCTACCTGTAGGTTTCAAACCAGTCCTCCCGCTGCCTACCAGTAGGTCCAAACCAGTCCTCCCACTGCCTACCAGTAGGTCCAAACCAGTCCTCCCACTGCCTACCAGTAGGTCCAAACCAGTCCTCACACTGTCTACCAGTAGGTCCAAACCAGTCCTCCCACTGTCTACCAGTGGTCCAAACCAGTCCTCCCACTGTCTACAAGTAAGCCCAAACCAGTCCTCCCACTGTGTACAAGTAGGTCCATTCCATTCCTCCCACTGTCTACCAGTAGGTCCAAACCAGTCCTCCCATTGCCTACAAGTAGGTCCAAACCAGTCCTCCCACTGTCTACCAGTAGGTCCAAACCAGTCCTCCCACTGTCTACCAGTAGGTCCAAACCAGTCCTCCCACTGTCTACAAGTAAGCCCAAACCAGTCCTCCCACTGTGTACAAGTAGGTCCAATCCATTCCTCCCACTGTCTACCAGTAGGTCCAAACCAGTCCTCCCATTGCCTACAAGTAGGTCCAAAACAGTCCCCCCACTGTCTACCAGTAGGTCCAAACCAGTCCTCCCATTGCCTACAAGTAGGTCCAAACCAGTCCTCCCACTGCCTACAAGTAGGTCCAAACCAGTCCTCCCACTGCCTACCAGTAGGTCCAAACCAATCCTCCCATTGCCTACAAGTAGGTCCAAACCGGTCCTCCCACTGTATACTAGAAAAAACTTTCCATTCCATTACATCAGAGACCTACTATCCTTTCTATAGCATCAGGGAAGGGATGTTCTCTTCTATGAAACCAGTGAGCGGATGTCCCTTCTATTGCATCAGTGACCTGGTATCCTTTCTATAGCATAAGAGACTGGATGTCCCCTTCTATAGCGTCAGTGACCAAGTCTCACTTCTATAGCGTCAGTGACCAGGTGTCCCTTCTATAGAGTTAAAGACCAACTATCCCCTCTATGGCATCAGGGACGGGGTGTTTCCTTCTACGGCGCCAATGGCCAGGTGTCTCTTCTATAGCATATTTGTCTGGGTGTCCCTTCTATATCATCAATGACCAACTATCTCTTCTATAGCTTCAGTGACTGGGGGTCCCTTCTATAGCATCAATGACTCTGTGTCTTTCTATAGCGTCACTGACCAGCTATCCCTTCTATAGCATCAGTGGACATTTGTTCCCTTCTATAGAGTCAGTGACCAGTGGTCCCTTCAATATCTTCATTAACCAGATGTCCTTTCTACAGTGTGCTACCTTGATGCGCCTCTGCAGCGAGCTGATGTCTGGTCTCTCATTGCTGCTGCTGTCTAGATGCCTGAGGACAGAAGCAGAGGCGGATCGACCCGTCCAGTTAATGTTAGCTGTTAGAGCTCATCTGAAAGAAGAAGTTCTTATGCTGCTGTTTCAAAAATGAACACGCTGAAAGGATATGTTGAAACAACAAACAACACAGATGCTAGAGGAAGAGGACCTTACTTGTAAAGATCAGCCAGGAAGCAGTCGAGGGACTGAAGCTCCTCAAAAATGGCTGCAGAGACAAACAACAGCCATGACTCAGCAATCTATCGTAATACCTTTTATGTGGAGCTGTGAAACCCTACAGATGTTGGTCCATCTATGAACAGGCAGACAGAGCTTCAGGCCTGAGCAGCTTCAGACTCCTAACCTGCTTATAATTAGCAAAAAGACAGTTTCCAAATATATTCCATCTTCACTCTGCCTGTTGGAGGGAAGGTTGATGATGTAAGTACCAGATCTTTAAATAAAAAGTCTCAAGAATTCATTTTATTAAGATCTGAGGGCAGAGGAGGACAAATGGAACATCTTAAAAATGACTGTTGTGGAGATTTTAGTCAAAGAAAACAAGTTATTCTACTTTTAAAAAATGGACGGATGTTGACATAAAGTTAAAAGTAGTGTAGCTTAATATGGCTAACTGACTGGGCTACAAGAGGCTAACCCATTAGCTACTGAGTACAACTGATATCTATTTATTAACTGGATTGCTGATTGGCCGAAAAAAGTGAAGCCACCATCCGCCATGCTGGTACTCCCCACGCGCAGTAAAATGCCTACCTGTGTAGCATTTGGCAGCAAAAACAAGCAGTTTGCCGGCTGTGGGAAGATGTTTCACAGGTAATTTTACTCAGTGTTAGTTTGTGCATACATACTTGTATGCAGTGGAAGATCTAGGGAGCGGATACTTGCGCTACAGCCAAGGATGTTTCCCCAAGAGTCCTGGATCTCGCTTCTGAGCTGATCTGAGTAAAATGTGCAACTGTTGCTAAACAGATTGGTGTCCCAGGTATGTGAAGCTCTGACTGACTTTGTCCCGGTGTATGAAGTTCTGTTTCCCTTGTGTAGGGAGCGCGCATTGAAGCCAGAGAGGCCGACATGGCGGATGTGACCATTTTCACAGAGCTTCTCATCGATTACTCGCAAAAAACAACTCCTATAATCCTGTCATGTTTGCAACATCCAATTTATTCAGCAGCTGTTGTTTACAAAATTGTAAAAAAAATAAGCTGTTTAATAGAATCGTTTTTTTCCCCAACTTCTGTCACTTTAAGCCTGACTGAAATAAGTCAGTCTCCAAACACAATTTTCCAACACGTAGTGTGTATTTATTATTTTTCATTGTTGATATAAGAGGATGGAAACTGGCTGATAACAGGGCACAACAATTAAGAGTTCCTAATTCAATGACAGTGTAGACTTTCTGCTTAATCCCGTTCTAATGTAAAATATGACAGATTACTGGACTAAGGACATTTCTAGTATACGACATGCTATCACACATAAAATTATTTTAGAAATTTGGAAAAAAGTTTGCTCTTATAAGATATGGGAGGAGGAGAGGAGAGAATGGATATTTCAGCTGCCTGAAACAAACCGTTCCCCCTCCATAACATGGGAATAAATTAATTAACCTGCAAGTCTTTAATTGTGTTTATTCCTCTCTTCATCAATAATGATATTTAATCATTATTTGCCAAAGTTAAGAGAGGGAAATCATATATTTTAGCCACCTAATATAATCTATTAGAGATGCAATGTGATGTGCCTATTTTTTATATTAAAAGTTAAAGTAGCCAGTGTGTGTTAAAGTGATATATTCATCTTTATTTTAAAAGGCTTAAGTCCCCCTAAAAACAAGAACATCATTGTTTGATGCTGTAGCGCACATATCGTTTACACTGAGACCGCTCAAACTAGGGAGTACCAATATGGCGGACGGTGGCTCCAGTTCTATAACCTGACAACAGCCAGATGCATGTCTCGCTCCGCCTAGCTCCACTCACATACATCTGGGAACCTGCCATAGGAATTGCCTTTACTGAAGGCTGGGCCTTATCAAAACTCCTTGCATATGATTGGATAAGCCACTTGTCTGTCATCTTTATTGACGTGCTATTTCAACCACTCACACTGAAGCTAACCCGTGACGCTGTGAGAGGAGGAGCCATTTGGTAGATCAAGCTCTTGCCAAATCCGGTCGGGAGAAGGGCGAGAACATCGTTTCCACCAACAAAAGCCTTCAAAGCCGTTCTCTGATGTTCTTTTAATGAAACAATATCAGATAGATTGGACAACACAGAAGAAATAGCAGCATCAATGCTAACGCTTGCTTCCTCAATGCGAGCCGCCATTGTTGTTGGAATCTCACGGTCGCTTCTCCACTCCAGGACACACCCGCCCTGCGTTCTAATTGGACAGACCATAAATTCGGTTGGGGAAATCACTTTCAATGAGCGGGTTCCCAGATGTATGTGAGTGGAGCTAGATGGAGCAAGACATGCATCTGGCTGTTGTCAGGTTACCAGTTCTACCCCGTACTACAAAAGGGCAATCAGCAATCCAGTGAATAAGCAGATCAGTACTGAGCACAGCTAGCCACACCGCTACCCAGCTCTCCCCCTTTATACCATGATCTTTTATATTTCGTTACCAATAAGGTAAAACTTCAAAGGTCATTAGACACGCTAACGCTACAGATGCTTCTGACACAGCACACTTTATGGGTTATGATATTGTTGTCTGGGCAACCACATCATTTTAAGTAATCGTCGTAACGTTCAGCCAATCTTAGGATGTACCGTCACTGGCTTACCGAAAAAAGTCTGACTTCTATCGAGTTTAGTTTCCTCGTTTGCTGAACAGCATCAGCAGTGAGGCTGTTTGTTTGCCGCAGACCTTCAGCTCTGTCCGTCCTCTAGGACATAACGTCCAAAAATGAGACAGGTGATGCAAAGGGCTCTCACCACTCTTGTCAGTCCACACATGAAGCTCCTGGGCCAGCTCAGGTATGACCAGAAAGGTTCTCCAGCCCTGACGCTTCTTCGACTTGAGGATGTCTCCAAAGATGTGGTCTCCAATGTAGATGATGTCCTTCCCTTTAGCACCCAGCAGGTCACAAACAATGTCTGACGAACCTGAGAAAAAGAATAGAAACGTTTTAGTGGTCTGGCTGACGACTGCCTGCCACGTTGTAAAGGACATTCAGAACCGTGCTTCTTATGGCCTGGTTATCCTCCCGCAGCAGTGTGTCGCAGTGAGCTTGTCACAGATATTTTAGATTTCTGCCCAATATTGAAGCGTGGTCTGCTCTATGTTATTCCACACCACAACGCAAGAGGGACAATCAGGAACTAGCTGTGGGTCTAGATACGACCGAGGCGGTGAGGAAGTGGGGGCAAGTTTGTGTGACAACGGAGGGACATGGGACCGAATTCAAATGCATCTTCACAAGTCGTTTTCCACAATGGCGATCATACAAACAAAACAAGCCAGTAGGGTACCAAACAGGTAATACTCATAGTGTAGAGCGGATGTAGATTTGATCAATCAGTGGCCTCCTGTCTGCGGCACTGTCTGCGGTTAACTACAATTTTGGAGAGGTGCAGCAGAGTGTCTGTGGAAGGGACGGGGGCACATTTGCATTTACTGCGACACACGCAGACGACCTGGTTTCTGAGTATAAATCAGGCTTTAGACTATCATCAGTATAAATGCTCTCCAAACTGATCAGTTTATAGATGCTCCCTCCACATTGCGGTAATAAGGGACTCAGTCCTGGTTTATTTTCTATAATCTTTTTATGGAGTTTCTCTGAGAGAACACCAACAAAGGCTTTAGTAAACCAGATAAAGAAGCTCCAAAAACTCAGAACACCAATGAGGGAACAAATGTTTCCTCCATTTCTACTTAGACATATTTTATCCAATCCTGTAACGGTTAGAAGTAGGGTGGTGGCTTTTCCTGTTTCCAAAATGTTCTGTTTATTGTAGAGGCTGGAGATTACAGGGACATCAAATAACCCAGAAACATCTGGAGTATCATTAACCACAAAGTAAATGTTTGATAACCTTAACAAGGCTGGTCACTGCTCACAATGATCACAGGACTGGTTTGTCCCAAAACAAGATAGGATAGGATAGATCTAGTCTGTGTAGAACTCTGCACTGTAGTGGTGCATGAGACCGAGTGATGCACTCTCTAAGGTCTCCCAGCAGAGCTTCCTTCAGGTAGCCCTGATGCTCCTTATCTGACAGCTGACTGGAAATATCAGAGACTGAGCCTTTTTATATCCAGAGGACTGACTGAGGGATGAGGGAAACATCTGCAAACAAAACAACAGATTTAGAAGAATTCAAAGTCTATTTTATCAAAATTCAACTTTTATTAAATATTGTGTAAACCTTAGGGCTTCAACAGGGGTCCACGACCCCTAGGGAGTCCACCGAGGTACTGCATGGGGTTTGCTTAAAGGGGAACACTGTTTTTTTTTTACATTTGGCCCTTGATTTTATGTTATTACATTATGTTCTACTCACCCATATGAGTTTTGTGTCATTTGGAGCTGTTCTGAAGATATTCAGTTTTGTAATCCAAGTAACGTCTTCCTATGGGCAACGACTTGAAGGCACAAACTAAACTGTTCATAATCTATTCTCCATAAAGAATAAATTATGAGCAGTTTAGTTTGTGCCTTCAACTCGTTGCCCATAGGAAGACGTTACTTGGATATAACCTAACGGAATATCTTCAGAACGGCTCCAAATGACAAAAAACTCATATGGGTGAGTAGAACATGATGTAATAACGTAAAATCAAGGGCCCAATGTAAAACATACAGTGTTCCCCTTTAAGTTTTGGTTGATTTGCCTTTTCTTTTTTATTCTCCCCTGCAATTTTTTCCCACTAATTGAAATGTCTTTAAATCAACATTAACATGAATTCAACTCACTGTAGTAAACAGATAAATGGAGGCAGATGTCTTTCAGTCATCAATGCTCACATTCAGCGACACACAGGAGCTCTTTCAAGCTGGACACCGTTTCATTCACAACACCTGTTTCAAATGGGGTTTCAAGGTGTTTTGCAGTGTTTATTTTGGGAAACATTTTAGCGAGGCACATTTTTTCCCCCATTTTTTCTTTGTTTAATAACCTATAAATCTTGGTGACATTTAAAATAGGGGTTCCACCTGAAAAATATTGCTCAATGCCTTTCTGTCACAAAAATATAAACAACTATTTTTGCAATTTATAGTTTGGGAGCTGTAGTTGCTTTATCTACATATGTAATTTCAGGCGAAATTTGCTCCTAAGACCTTTATGGCTTAAGTGGTTAAAGCCTCAGTTCGATACTGAAGAATTCAATGCCTTGTAAGGCGTTTCAAACAGGAAGTCTGTTTCCCACTTAAAAAACCAGGAATTATAAAAAGGTCTGAATACTTTTGCGAGGTGCTGTGTAATAATGGAGGCTTAGGAAATAGTCGGCCTGGGCTGGACCGGACCACTTGAGGTTTTACCTCCAGAGTAGACGATGCCGTGCTGCAGAGGTCCGGTGTAAGTTCCGATCTTCAGCCGACCTGTGGTCTAAACCAAACGAAAGCCTCGTCACACACGTCCAGATCTCCACAAACATCAAGGTTCTGTCTGTGCTCGCTTACAGTGTCGACCTGCCGCAGGACGGTTCCCTCCCCAAAGAACATGGGCTTGCGGGCGTCCACCAGGATCAGATCGAAGTAGGACTGCCAGGGCCGGTGGGGCATGCCGGGCTGCAGGGACAGCAAACACATCGTTCAGCAGCTGATGCTACGCAGCGCTCAGACGGCTGTAAATGGCATACGCACCTTCGAGCCGTGAGGGAAGTCAAACAGGTAGGTCATGATTTTCTGCAGGAAGAAAGGAAGATATTAGAACAGCAGCTCATATGCTGCAGGTTGGAGGATGCATCAGAACATTAGGAGGGATCAGGATAAAGAGGCTCAGTTCCTCCTGCTGCTAAACGTCTTCAGAGTCATTACGGTCCCACCCAGAAACACCATCAGGTCTGCAGACTCACCTCTGTGTATTTATAGTCGCTGTTAGTGGCCAGGAACACCTTGGCTACTTCAGTCATGCGGCTGAGGAGCAGAGGGAGCTTTGGCTGTCCAGACAAGACAACACAAGTCAAACCCAACACTTCCTCACAGCTACAGGCCAGCTCTCACTGTGACTAGAACTCACTTACATCCTTCACCACATACTTCTCCAGGTTCTCAACGGTCTTCTCCTTCAACGATCCCTGTGGGAACCAGGTGAGAGACAGCATAGAGGGTGATCAGGGCGAGAATGGAAGCAGGGAGATCATCCAGGACCAGAAACAGGATGGGGTTACCTTGAAGTGGACCCAGTCCACAGCGTCTCGCACGTCTTGGAACATACTCTTGTACGACATGAACAGGTCTCCATCTTTGAAGCCAGATTCACAGCTGCAGAAGGGTTGACAGAACAAGTCATTCAGAAGCATCAACCGGACCGGGGTCATTCAGCCGACATCCTCAGACTCCAGGAGGGGTTCTCCAGACCTTCTACAAACATTTCAAAGCTCCTCCTCTTGGTTTATTCTACAACCCCACCCTCCCATACCCAGAGAATGGGCTTACCTGGCATATCTGGGGCAGTTACTGAAGAAGTCCACCAGGCAGGCGAACAGGTACATCTCTGCAGAGGGAAGGAGAGAACCGTCGGGTTATAGAGGAGGGGTGAAAGGTAAGAAACAGTTTCTTCCGGAAGAAACTTGGAAAGTCTAATTTACTGGGAAGTTTTCTTTCTTTTGGTGAATATTTTGCCTGAGGCAGACCCAAACCCAGTAATAACCTGGAGATGGGTTTCAATATCTATAAACCAGGGAGGTTTGGGAAGAGCAGAAGACATTAAAGACTAAGAATGAGCCGGTGGAACCTGAGGATACAAGAGTTTTTTCTACCAATTAAAGGCTATTACTTGTGATGTCATGAGACGAGCCGAGGCTTAGAAGCTTGGAAGTAGTGGAGTGCGAAACGCATATCAAGGCATGCTTCATTTAGGGGAGGGGCCAAAATTGATAGATGTCCGAAGCCTCGCTAGCACCATACCACATTACCGCCCCAGGAAGTGGTTCAGCTCGCTTGGAACTTCGACAGGCGTTTATACAGTTTGTAGGAGAGTTGATGTCAGTTGGATAGAGGTTGGATAGATTGGTTGAAAAAAACAACTAATCTAGTTGGTTAAAACTACTATGTTTAGATCAAACAATATAATAATCAGAATCTGATTATGCCACTGGTTTCAGTTGAATTATTATTCTGTAGTGTTTTCTTCCTTTTTTTTGAGTTTTTTACGGCACTAGTGGCTCATTTTTCTACAGTAGGCTGACAGGAAAGGGGGTATGGTTTATACCACATGTCGAATTGGAAACTGGGTCAGCCACGTCAAGGACTAAGGTCGCCGTACATGGGCTGTGCGTGCTAACCACTGTGCCACCTGCACACCCCGTAGTGTTCCTTTCTGAGGATGAGATAGTAGTGCAAGTAGTGTCTGCAGTAAGACATTGCCTAGCAATCCAAAGGTTGTGGCTTCGAGACTTGGTATAAGCTTTTGAAAATTGCTGTACTGCTTAACCACCATTTTGGCCAAAGTGACCATTTTTTATTTTACCAAAGGTGTAACTTTGTGGCTGATGGAGCTACAGTTATTCAAACAACGCGCTTTCATTAGGTTTTTGTATTGTCCAAAAATGAGCTCAAACATATATTTATTGAATGCTTTCCTATTGATGAAAAACACATGAGAACCACAATACACTGATATTTATACGAATAGGTAGTAAGAGAGATGCCTTTTAGGGCATTACATAGGTATGTATAAAAAATAACGAATAACAGCCGATTCCAATGCTAAAATCGATATATTATGCCTAAAGTACAATTTCAATTCCATCCAGAAAACTATGGATATGCTGCATTTTAAATATAGCATAGCCTATTTTCCTCTTGTAAACTTTCTGGTAAACATGGAGATATATTTTATTGCATGTTGCATATCCCAGTAAATCTGTTTACCCTTTAAATCTACAGCTCTCCCTACTTATATCTGCTTAAAAACATTTATGAAGCTCTTTGCTGATATTATGATGCCTGAAACTATATTTCAAGATATGCAGAAGCTCAGCAGTCTGATTCTGTCTGTACAATAAGAAAACATTTTAACCTGTAACTGGGAGTCATGGTCATCTGAGAAGCCAAGATTTTATAGTAAAGAATAACATTTAAACCATATTTTCTCAAGCTTCTTGCATTATAATACTAACTTGTATAATCTTATAATCTGTTGTTGTTTTTGCTGAAAAAGCTCTGTATGTCAAAAAAACTGATTTTTCGGTGGCATCTCTAATTTTTTAACCTCCTGTCTCCTAACTTTTGATTAAATATTGAAGTAGCTGCTCATGTAGCTTCTCTCCTTGCGCTGTGAAATGGGCCGCAAATCAGATGTCTCAAAGCGACAGATCCAATGATGTAACACCGAGAGGCGGGACACGGGAGCAGCATGAGAGAAAAAAACACTGACTCAAAACGCTCTGAACAGAGATAGCTGCACCCAACCTCTGTTACCTTTGGCTAAAGGAAATGAGCAGAAAGGGGGGAAAAGCAGAGATTATTGGTGGGGACTGAACACACCAGTCCTTCAGAAAGTTACACCTGTCATTTTTATCAACATAAATTGGGTAAAAAAGCTGCCAAATTAGATTTGCTGGTTTAGCAAAAAGATTGGTTGAACACATAACTCCCAACCAAAAACTGTGGAAAAAAATATTATTTTTGAATAGAAAAGACTAAAACCTTTCATTTTGCTCATCATTGCCTAATTTGCACAAAGACTTTCACCGTCTGCTTCAGCTCATTTAACTAAAATGGCAGAAAAACAATGATTTTTCTCTTCTAAGACGTTTTACATGTAAAAAAAACAAATAAAGAAAACAGAAGATTTTTTTATACACACCAATCATGGACAATTTCAAGGGGACTTAAATAATTATATTACTAACTGTAGTTCTGTACTCCACCAGTAGGTGGTGACATGTTCACATTAAGCTTCATGAACTGTGGGGATTGTTAAAGCAATTAGCCCAAATGGCACAATGAGGCTTCATCTCACCATCACTAGCTGTTAGAAAATTATAACTTCTGATTTTTTTTAATTTTATATACTCTAATAATCCCAGAGGGAAATTACTTCTCTGCATTTAACCCATCCCCTTGGGGAGCAGTGGGCTGCCATTGTGAGGCGCCCAGGTTAAGGGTCTTGCTCAGGGTCCCAGAGTGGCAGTCTGTGGGAGTGGGGGATCAAACTCACAATCTCAGGATTCAAAGCCCTATGCCCTAACCACTAGGCCGCCACTCCCCATTCCAAATATGTAATTTCCTGATGGGTTTTGTCAGGTGGAGTGATGGGTTTTCAATGGAACTTTCCAAGTTCTCCAATATAGGATCTATTCCAAGGACTTTCTTCCAATTTCTTCCACAACCCTGGGTGGCACTGATGCCACACTATGCTACCTTTACTGCCTTTGTGATGATTGGATTATCATTAGTACTTGGATGATTGCAGAGCTTTTCAGACTCAATAATGAATGATAGATTTAGAAATTATAAATAGATCCCAGAGTGATAATGTTTGCTTCCAGCGTCCGGGCGAAGCAAACTAACCTGGCAAGTTGAAGAGAGTGTTGAGGATGTAGAAACGGTCTGTATCTCCACGCTGGATGAACTTGTTAGGGTACATCTCTCTGATCTCTGGTCTGTTCACAGAAGGAAAAGGTCAGCTGATTCCACACACACGTTCTCTGTGAGTGTGGCTCTGAATGAGGGAGACACTCATAGTGAGAGGAACAATATTAAAGAAATGCAAAACTAGGTAATCACATTGGTCATCATGGCGCGAGGTTAACTGAAGCACAGCAATGAATGAACGAGATAGCGACAGCAAACGCAGACGGTGAGAGAATTGCCAATCAGCTGCCTCAAATAGCAGAAAACCGATTGGCCGAATTTAGGTGTTCAGGCTGAAGTATAACTAACTGGCCTGCATAAGATAACAAAAAAAAACAACACAGATTTTAAGACAGGATTTTTTTTTTAAATAGAAATTTTCTAAATTTTGGGACAATATCGTCTGATATACATTTATATCAGACGATATTGTACATTTATAAACATTTTAAGCCAGAATGATTTGACATTTAAATATGACTTCCTTAAGACTTTAAATAGGGATTTCAGAGTGTGAGGCTCACCCCCTCAGGAAATTAAAACCATGTGCGCACACCAGGATGTTCCCATAGGCGTCCACTTTGAGCAGGTTACCAAACATGGTGTCAAACACCAGACCTCTGAGATGAAGCAGAGGGCAGAGAAAACGTCAGAAAAGTCGATCATGCATCACAAGGAATCAGAAAACAGGCCAAGACCCACCTGGTGGGGAAGGAAGGATCGTAGACAAAGTTCAGCAGCTCCTGGGGATAACCAATAGAAACGAGGCGCTCCACTGTCAGGTCGAACCCCAGCGACTCGTACTCTGGAGATTTATACACTGGAACGCACAGAAAAGGAGACAGGATGACGAGAACCTCTATTCTGGTTAGTGAGAAACAGGGACTGCTAACGGCAGGCTTAACCCAAAACGGCTCTGTGTCAGCTGCTAACAATTCATACGGAGCAAAAAGGACCAATAATGTCCTTAACAAACCCTGATAATAAAAATAAATTATTCATTCTAGATCTGATATTTACTGGATAACACTGTGAGAGTTGACATTTAATTTCCTTCCAGAAACATGCCTTCTTATTAAAGTCGTAGGGAAACGGCCGTTTCAACAGTTTCTCCTTTATTCTCCCGAGTGGTGCGCGAATTTACAAGAGTGAATTAAGCGGATGTGATGGTTGATTATCAAGGGGACGGGATCGTTGTGGCGGAAGGTTTGCAAGCAAGTTTGATTGTGGCCGGTTTCTCGGAAGCATCTTAGTAACCAGTTAGCAACTTAGTGCTAGTAGGTTCCCAATGGGAAATTCCATTGGGACCAAGTAGCACTAAATTGGTGAGTTAGCAACGTCACTGTCAAGGAACGCTATGGACAGAGGAAACATGCAACAGGAGGAGAGTTTAGTGTCGGAGGTCGTGGATGAGTCTTCTCCGTCATCCATTTTTTATTTAGAGGAGGAAAACGGGGATGAAGATGTTGTGGAAGAGGACGCCAGGGCAGCAGAAGCTTGGTTTGGTGTAGAAGGCTTCCAGCCGTACATGTTTGAGCCCTTGCCTCGTAACGCTGCCAGTTCTGTTAGCTCTACGCCTGCTGAAGACACAGACGTCCATCCCTGTGAACACTGGGACAGAATTCAATAAGTTATTCTTATTTCAACCGTTGTGTATATTAGCTGCAACATATGAATCAAGATGCTATGACCAAAAAAACTTGATTGACACATGGCCGTTGATATGTGTGATTGACTGAATTCAGGTGTTCAAGCTGACGTATATCTTAAGTCCAATTTATGGTTCTGAAGCATAGCCTCTGCAACCGTCAAATCTGTCTCTGTGCATGACCACGCCCTCCGCACAGAGGTTCTGCAACTGTCATCACACACCTAAAAAAAAGCCTGACTACGCGTCGGATGGTCACAAACCCGCGCAGACGTCAAGCTGAAGTGTGCAGACTAAAAGCAGCTGTGATTGGTCCTTGGTATGCCTTTCTGGCTGCTTGTGTGGTCATCCTTCTTGATTCGGTGCCGGGGCGCGCCATTTTTAAAAACTGAGGAACAACTACAATGGACAACTACGACAAAAGGTTAATCGGTCTTTTTGCCAACTCCCTTAACAGAACCTGTTCTTCTTCGATCTCTAGCAACTCTAGATCCCTCTCCGTGACCGTGATATCTTGCAGACGCGCCATTGTTGTTTTGGAAGATAAACACTCCCGCCGATGCCGCCGAAGTTCTCTAATAGGCTCCCCCTAGTGCTTTGGTGGGAAACTGCTGTGCGTCCCAGATTTTAAGACAGGATTTTATAATAAGATAGAAATTTTCTACATTTTGGGACAATATTGTCTGATATAGAGTACATTTATATACATGTTTAAGCCAGAATGATTTGACATTTAAATATGATTTCCCTACGACTTTAAATAAAAAGAAAATATTCAAAAGCCAATTTGCATGAATAATTCTCAGCTTAAATTAATGTATTTAGATCTAATTCTACATTTCTAATAACAATCATGTTGTAGTTCTGCAGTGTTAGCGGGAATATTTCTCATTTGGAACAGTAACTGGACCTACCAGCTAGAGTGTAGTCCATATCGAACCCAAAGCACTTGATTTTCTCCATGGCAAGGCTCCGGTTAACAAACACCCTGCAAAAAAAGGAATCTGGTAACCATTACAGCCAGCAGAGCCCAGTTCGAACTGGGATTCAGGCTGAGACTCTATACTAAGGGTTTAAGGATGGTTTATACGATGCTTGATGTGTCACAGAAGAAACGTGAGTAAAAAAAGTGACATTTTTGTCAAAACTTCAAAGAGCAAAATAAAAAATACTCGCAAGGATATGAAATTACTTTCGAACATGAGTTCATCTAATGTTGCGCAGAAAAAGCCACCAGCACGAGGAACTGCAGCTTCTGGGGAGAAAATAGCTCTGCTGATTCCTAGCACACGCAGTGAGAATCTCACCACACATGTGCAAAAGCTGTTCTACTCGTGCACGGGTTTCTGTCCAGTGCCCTTACTCGCAGACGACTGCGCTCTCGAAGGTGCGGTTTTCACAGGTGGGGTGGAGATATTCCTCTTCTGTAGGCCTCTTCCTGATTGGCTCATGAAGACATGATCACAAAAAAGTAGTGTCTGGAAGGCTTGAACTGACAGCATTATCTTTGAGCGAAGACAATGGCTGAAGGTGGCACAGTGGCGAAGGTCTCTGCAATGTTCGCGGTACATAGGTTAAGTGGAATTCAGAGCAGTTCTTCCCAAAAAGGCACTAATATCCCCCAGTAAGTAGTGCTATACTTCCTGTTTCATTGTGAGCGCCTCCCTGGGTGCACATGGGAGGAACAGGTGCACCCGCGATGCTATTTTCTCCATGGAAGCTGCAGTTCCTCAAGCGTGTCAGATTATTTTTTGTGCCATGATTAAGGAACTCATGCACGAACGTAGTTTAACATATTCGTGATGTGATGCGATAGGAAAGGATTCTCCCACATCACAGAAGACATGCAGCAAACAGTCGCTTTAGGTTATTCTATCATGTGGCGACATTAGGGTGTTACTGGGATGATGAAGGGAAGCACATCAGAGGTAGTGAGAATTGTCCGCTTCGGACCTAAATGCTGCACAGTGGAAACAATGAACATAGCTGAATATGGCAAAGCGTAGCTGAACATGAGCTTAACATGGCTTTACAAACCTGAACATGACTAAGTGTAGCTGAACATGGATTAGCATAGCTGAACATGGCTTAGCATAGGTGAACATGGCTTAGCATAGCTGAACATGGCTTAGCATAGCTGAACATGGCTAAGTGTAGCTGAACATGGCTTAGCATAGCTGAATAAGGCTAAGTGTAGCTGAACATGGCTTAGCATAGCTGATATTGGCTTGCAATAGACCACAGGTGTCAAACTGGTTCCAGAAAGGGCTGTGTGACTGCAGGTTTCTTTCCAACCAAACAATAGCACAACAGACTCCATTCATATCATCAAGCCATCACATTCAGATTGGACTCCCTTTTATAAGTTGACTGGAGTCTGGTGTGCTATTGCTTGGTGGGAAAGAAAACCTGCAGTCACACGGCCCTTTCTGGAACCAGGTGGACATACCTGCCATAGATGTACATGGCTAAGCGTAGCTGAACATGGCTTAGCATAGCTGAACATGGCTTAGCATAGCTGAACATGGCTGAGTGTAGCTGTACATGGCTTAGAGTAAATGTACATGGCTTACCGTAGATGTATATGGCTAAGCATAACTGTACATGGCTAAGCATAGCTGAATATGGCTTACCATAGCTGAACATGGCTTACGATAGCTGAACATGACTAAGCATAACTGAACATAGCTAAGCGTAGCTGAACATGGCCTAGCATAGCTGAACGTGGTTTAGCATAGCTGAACATGGCTAAGCATACCTGAACATAGATTAGCGTAGCTAAACATGGCTAAGCATAGCTGAACATGGCTTAGCATAGCTGAACATGGCTAAGCGTAGCTGAACATGGCTTTGCATAGCTGAACGTGGTTTAGCATAGCTAAACATGGCTAAGCATAGCTGAACATAGATTAGCGTAGCTGAACATGGCTAAGCATAGCTAAACATGGCTAAGCATAGCTGAACATGGCTTAGTATAGCTGAACATGGCTTAGCATAGCTGAACATTGCTTAGCATAGTTGAACATGGCTTAGCATAGCCGAACATGGTTTAGTATAGCCGAACATGGCTTAGCGTAGCTGATCATGGCTTAGCATAGCCGAACATAGCTTAGTATAGCCGAACATGGTTTAGTATAGCCGAACATGGCTTAGCGTAGCTGAACATGGCTAAGCGTAGCTGAACATGGTTTAGTATAGCCGAACATGGCTTAGCGTAGCTGAACATGGCTTAGCATAGCCGAACATAGCTTAGTATAGCCGAACATGGTTTAGTATAGCCGAACATGGCTTAGCGTAGCTGAACATGGCTAAGCGTAGCTGAACATGGCTTAGCATAGCTGAACATGGCTAGGCATAGCCGAACATGGCTTAGCGTAGCCGAACATGGCTTAGCGTAGCTGAACATGGCTTAGCGTAGCTGGCATTCTGTTGTACCCTTCCTTTAAACTTTCCTTCTCTGTGTTATGGACTAAATCTGCTGCAGAGACACCAAGTCAGAACTTCTTCTCACCCAAGAACATGATGGATCTTGAAGAGCCTTTATTAGATAGACCAACACTAAGAAATATGTTCTTGAAGGGGAAGGAGGAACACAGCCTCCAGAGCCACAAGGTGCAGCTGAGATTTACCCTGATTTCAACTGCCTGAGACCCTGATTATACTGTAGGGTTAAATAATCTGTGGCAGCGGGATCATTTCCCAGCAGACTGGATGTAGATTGGTCAAATGAGAGATCATAGACATTATGGAGGAAGATTAGGAAAGCTACAGGAACAAAACACTCACATGGACCACCATCTGGAGGTCGTATCAGTACGGAAACAGGTTTATGGGAGAATGATGTAATTTCATGGAAACACTAATACCAGTTTTTTTCAACAACAGAAGGATTGCGTACCTCATTGCAGGATGAGCCAGATCCCTCGGAAAGCTTTGTAATAGAAAATAAATGGATTACGAGTGATCGCATAACTGCTGAGCCACAAATGATAACATCATACCAACATGTCCAATCTAATGTGACTAGATCTGCAGCCACAAGTGATCAATAAATAATTTCCTCAACAGACCTGGGTTAGTTTAGAGTATAACAAACATAAATACAAAATGATCACTTTAGAGGCAAACATACGGAAGCGTATTGCATTCACCAAAGAAAATAAATTCTGACGGCTTATCATAATTACGAGATCGGTATCTCGAAATTATGAGATCTTTTCTCATAATTACGAGACACGATCTCATAATTAAGAGATAAAATGTCATATGTAGGAGATCAGGAACTAGCTGTGGGTCTAGATACGGTTGAGACGGTGAGAAAGTAGGGAAGTGGGGTTTGTGAGACAACGGAGGGACATAAGGGCAAAAAAGAGCGGAGATACAGGTGGAAAAAGGGTGCCAGCATTCTAGCGCACCGCTCTCTTCTAGCTGGTCCAACTTCACCAGTCTTTTTACAGAATGGCGGTCAAACAAACAAAGCAACCCAGTAAGGTAGCAAACAGGAAATACGCATATTGTAGAGCGGATTTAGATTTGACCAATCAGAGGCCTCCTGTCTGCGATCACCTACAATTTTGGAGAGGTGCAGCAGAGTGTCTGTGGAAGGAGCGGGGACATATGTTCGTTAACTGTGACACACACGCAGACCACCTGGTCCTTAGGATTGTTTAGGCGAAAAAGCCCACTCTACTCTGACTCTGAAGTCGCACTGTTCCTGCAGGAGCAGTGAAACCAGCAGGGGATGCTTCATAAATGAATGCATCTGAAATGCATTCCAGCTGGCAGCTTCAGAAGTGTTTAAAACGACCGGGAAAAACTAAACTAAAAAAACTATGAAAAATTAAAACCAAACGGAATCTGTATTAATGGAGCTGTTGACGGATATTGGCATGTGGTAAGGCTGCATGCTTACTCCACAAGTAGTAATCCCAGGGCTATAAATGGGTACTTTATTGATGAAGTGGAAAAAAGGAGTGGAACTCCAACACGTGTCAGGTCAGACCTCGGCACAGAGAACTGTTGAGTGGAACGGATGCAGATATTCTTAAGAAGCAATAATGAAGACCAGTTTTCTGAGAGAAGTGACATTACTGGCTCAAACAATTATGACCAAATATATAGGAAAGATCTCGTGTTTATGAGATCTTTCCTCATAATTACAAGATAAGATGCCATAATTATGAGATCAGTAACTTGTAATTATGAGATCTAATCTTGGAATTATGAGATAAGCTGCTGTTTTTTTTCTTTGGTGAATGCAGTACGCTTCCGTACAAACATACAAGTTAGCTAAACATCACATACATTCAGTAACATGAGAGGTAAACAAGGACTTGGTGGTTCTGTTTAGAGAGAGGCTGCTGACTCTAATGCTACGTTCACACCTTAAGCAGCAGAGGCAGCAGGTGCAGCTAGTTTACATGCAGTCAATGGTTGACGCGCATCAAGGTGCAGCAAAAGGTCCTGCAGCGTGTTTTGAGCAGCAGGAGCAGCGTGTCATGAACTTCTGAGCATCTGATGCGCTGCAAACGCAGCAGCTGCTGGAGTTGGAAAAATTTTACTTCTACTGCTGGATGCGCCACATCAACCAATCAGAGAAGCTGATCTGGGAGCTGGCAGGGAGACAGACACAGCACTGCTGAAGCAGAGAACTATGATCACTCCTCTGAAACAGTTTATTAACGGCTAAATTAACTGAAAATGACGGGATCTGCCGGGAAAACATGTTTGATTTTATTATCCTGGTGCCTGCAGTTTGGATTACGTAGCGCAACCGCGGCAAACTGCCAAGGAACGACCGGGCTAGAGGCTGCTGTTGAATAGGATTCCTAGTGACAGCGCACCGCCGATATGTGGGGGTCTGAGCAGCTCTGACAACGAAACATTATTTGTAGGCAGGATGGTAATCTGGATGTACCAACTGCACAGATTAAGTTTTCAAGTGGACCTTCTCACTTGAAAAACATATTAAAACTACTTTTTACCCACTGATCACTGCAAATATAGCTTCCATTGTAACAGGCAAAGAAAGGATAGGGTAGCTCCGCCCACCGCCGACCATTGACTTTGCATGTAAACTAGCTGCTTCCGCTGCCTCTGCTGCTTGTGGCCTGAACGTAGCATTAGCGATCATTCACTGAGCTCAGGACTGACTGGAGGAGAAAGAAACTTTTTTTTGGTCCAACATAACCTTAGAGGCATTAATGCTGATACTGGCTCTTACATTTGTTAGTTTATAAACCTAAATATAATTGTTAACTAGGTTTATTAACTTTTAAACTTTTCAATTAGTTTTTTACCTTTTTTCTTGACTTTGTAACTTTTTTTCCAACTCAATTTACAGTAGGTAATATATCATTAAAGGGATCATCTAATCGTTGAAATGACAAAGTAAGATTTACAGCCATGTAGCAGCATCTTTGCTGAATGGCTGAATATAGATCTTGTGCTTTTAGACCTCACTGAGGGATGGGGGGTAACTTGCCCTATAAAGCAGGAGATCCCTGCTGTAGGAGCTCTATGTTCCCAGGAAGAGCTGCTCACGATCATAAGGGGCTTGAAAAAAGAGCACCCAGGGAAGCCCAACCAGGAAACAGGGAGGGAAGTTCATAAAAGAAAAATCAGGAACCTACAATAGAAACTAGCGTGGATATGATTGGTGTGCTGTCAGAGCTGGGTCTGCCAACAGACATGTGCGAATGTACCTGTGGTGAGCTTCACGCCGATATTTCTTCATAGCCATGCCGTCCATGTTAGCTGGTAGCTCAGCACAGTTCTGCAGGCGGTCACTCCATGAAGTCGTCATCTTTAACCGTTAAAAATGGTCCTGCAATGAATCAGAACCAGGCTGGTCACCTTCAGAGCAATGAAGAGACTGAGAAAGAAAGAAGGCTGTTGCACTTTTTCAGGCTGGATTCCCCTGGGAAACGTCTGAAAAATACAACAAAGGACTACTGCTCTACGGATACAATCATGTGCATTTGAACATCAAATCTAAACTTTTGTTAAAGATTCTCATGAGTCTGGTTGTTTTCTTGTCCTGTAGGTAACTATAAGATCTAAAGGATAAGAACACATGGCATACTATGCATCCTGTACCTTATTATGTCACGGTCTTGGTTCTGTTTAAGTTTTCAGTTTCACTTTGATCCATGTTTTCCTTTATTTTATTGGTTTCATTCCTATTTGGTGGTGTTTTCTGGATAGATTTGAGTTCTTAGGCATTGCTTGAATGTCTCCTTTTCCCTAGCTCCTTTCCAGAATGCTCTGTTAACACCTGCTCCCAATCAACTCATTAGATGTAGACTTAGATTTATTGTCATTTTGTATACACAAGTGTAAACAAAAAGAAATTTAGTTCAGGACGGCTCTATAGATGATCTCATTCTTCAAAGTGCAGCCTTGACAAGGCAAGCAGTAGTGATAAAAAAAACGCCAAAACATTGTGATATTAAGTCACTATATCTACAGTCATGGTCAAAAGTTTTGAGAATGATTCAAATGTTAATATTTACAAAGTCTACAGCTTCAGTTTTTATAACGGCAATTTGCATATACTCCAGAATGTTATAAAAAGTGATCAGCATAACAGCAATTAGTTGCAAAGTCAATATTTGCCTAGAAAATGAACTTTATCCCCCAAAACACATTTCAACGTCATTGCAGCCCTGCCTTAAAAGGACCAGCAAACATTGTTTCAGTGATTGCTCCATTAACACAGGTGTAGGTGGTGATGAGGACAGGGCTGGAGATCAATCTGTCATGTTTAAGTAAGAATGACACCACTGGACACTTTAAAAAGAGGCTGGTGCTTGACATCATTGTTTCTCTTCTGTGAACCATGGTTATCTCTAAAGAAACACGTGCAGTCATCATCGTAGCTAGAAAGATTGCACCTCAGTCAACAATCTATCGCATCATCAAGAACTTCAAAGAGAGAGGTTCCATTGTTGCCAAAAAGGCTCCGAGGCGCCCAAGAAAGACCAGTAAGCACCAGGACCGTCTCTTTAAAGTGTTTCAGCTGCGGGATGGGGCTACCAGCAGTGCAGAGCTTGCTCAGGAATGGTAGCAGGCGTGAGTGCATCTGCACGCACTGTGAGGCAGAGACTCTTGGAGCAAGGCCTGGTCTCAAGGAGGGCAGCAAAGAAGCCACTTCTCTCCAGGAAAAACATCAGGGACAGACTGATATTCTGCAAAAGGTAGAGGGAGGGGACTGCTGAGGACTGGGGTAATGTCATTTTCTCTGTTCAATCCCCTTTCGGATTGTTTGGGACATCTGGAAAACAGCTTATTCAGAGAAGACGAGGTGAGCGCTACCATCAGTCTTGTCTCATAACAACTGTAAAGCATCCTGAAACCATTCATCTGTGGGGTTGCTTCTCAGCCAAGGGAGTCGGCTCTCTCACAGTCTGACCTAAAAACACGGCCATGAATAAAGAATGGTAGCAGAATGTCCTCAGAGAGCAACTTCTCCCAACCGTCCAAGAGCAGTTTGGTGATGAACAATGCCTTTTCCAGCATGATGGAGCACCTTGCCATAAAGCAAAGGTGATATCTAACTGGCTCAGGGAACAAAACATAGAGATTTTGGGTCCATGGCCTGGAAACTCCCCTGATCTTAATCTCATTTAAAACTTGTGGTCAATCATCAAGAGACGGGTGAACAAACGAAAACCTAGGAATTCTGACAAAATGCAAGCATTGATTGTGCAAGAATGGACTGCTATCAGTCAGGATTTGGTCCAGAAGCTGATTGAGAGCATGCCAGGGAGAATTGCAGAGGTCCTGAAGAAGAGGGGTCAACACATCAAATATTGACTTGCTACATTAACTAATTCTAACTCATTAAACGCTTTGGTTACTCATAATATGATTGCAATTGTATTTTAGTATGTGATGACAATATCTGACATACACATGAAAACCAGAGGGCAGTAGATCATGTGAAAATATAATATTTGTGTCATTCTCAATACTTTTGGCCATGACTGTAGTTATGGAATGCACATCATTCATCTTTGCTTGGCAGCAGTGATGTCAGGTGGATATGGGTCGGATCTTAGCATTCAAATGGGATTTTTACCCTGGTGGAAGAGGACCTGATGCTGTAGCATTAGGGGCCTGTCTGCCTTTAACTGGATAATCACACAGCTGTCCGCCTTTATTACTGGATAATCAAACATCTGTCTGCCTTTATTACTGGATAATCAAACATCTGTCTGCCTTTATTACTGAATAATCAAACATCTGTCTGCCTTTATTACTGAATAATCACACAGCTGTCTGCCTTTATTACTGGATAATCAAACATCTGTCTGCCTTTATTACTGGATAATCAAACATCTGTCTGCCTTTATTACTGAATAATCACACAGCTGTTCGCCTTTATTACTGAATAATCACACAGCTGTCCACCTTTATTACTGAATAATCACGCAGCTGTCCGCCTTTATTACTGAATAATCACACAGCTGTCTGCCTTTATTACTGGATAATCAAACATCTGTCTGCCTTTATTACTGAATAATCACACAGCTGTCTGCCTTTATTACTGGATAATCAAACATCTGTCTGCCTTTATTACTGGATAATCACACAGCTGTCTGCCTTTATTACTGGATAATCAAACATCTGTCTGCCTTTATTACTGGATAATCAAACATCTGTCTGCCTTTATTACTGAATAATCACACAGCTGTCTGCCTTTATTACTGGATAATCAAACATCTGTCTGCCTTTATTACTGAATAATCACACAGCTGTCTGCCTTTATTACTGGATAATCAAACATCTGTCTGCCTTTATTACTGGATAATCAAACATCTGTCTGCCTTTATTACTGAATAATCACACAGCTGTCTGCCTTTATTACTGGATAATCAAACATCTGTCTGCCTTTATTACTGAATAATCACACAGCTGTCTGCCTTTATTACTGGATAATCAAACATCTGTCTGCCTTTATTACTGGATAATCAAACATCTGTCTGCCTTTATTACTGAATAATCACACAGCTGTCTGCCTTTATTACTGGATAATCAAACATCTGTCTGCCTTTATTACTGGATAATCAAACATCTGTCTGCCTTTATTACTGAATAATCACACAGCTGTTCGCCTTTATTACTGAATAATCACACAGCTGTCCACCTTTATTACTGAATAATCACGCAGCTGTCCGCCTTTATTACTGAATAATCACACAGCTGTCCGCCTTTATTACTGAATAATCACGCAGCTGTCCGCCGTTATTACTGAATAATCACACAGCTGTTCGCCTTTATTACTGAATAATCACGCAGCTGTCCGCCTTTATTACTGAATAATTACACAGCTGTCTGCCTTTATTACTGAATAATCACGCAGCTGTCTGCCTTTATTACTGAATAATCACACAGCTGTCCGCCTTTATTACTGAATAATCACGCAGCTGTCCGCCTTTATTACTGGATAATCACACAGCTGTCCGCCTTTATTACTAAATAATCACACAGCTGTCTGCCTTTATTACTGAATAATCACGCAGCTGTCCGCCTTTATTACTGAATAATCACGCAGCTGTCCGCCTTTATTACTGGATAATCACGCAGCTGTCCGCCTTTATTACTGGATAATCACACAGCTGTCTGCCTTTATTACTGAATAATCACGCAGCTGTCCGCCTTTATTACTGAATAATCACACAGCTGTCTGCCTTTCTTACTGAATAATCACACAGCTGTCCACCTTTATTACTGAATAATCACGCAGCTGTCCGCCTTTATTACTGAATAATCACACAGCTGTCTGCCTTTATTACTGAATAATCACGCAGCTGTCCGCCTTTATTACTGAATAATCACACAGCTGCCTGCCTTTATTACTGAATAATCACGCAGCTGTCCGCCTTTATTACTGAATAATCACTCAGCTGTCCGCCTTTATTACTGAATAATCACGCAGCTGTCCGCCTTTATTACTGAATAATCACGCAGCTGTCTGCCTTTATTACTGAATAATCACTCAGCTGTCCGCCTTTATTACTGAATAATCACGCAGCTGTCCGCCTTTATTACTGAATAATCACGCAGCTGTCCGCCTTTATTACTGAATAATCACACAGCTGTTCGCCTTTATTACTGAATAATCACGCAGCTGTCCGCCTTTATTACTGAATAATTACACAGCTGTCTGCCTTTATTACTGAATAATCACGCAGCTGTCCGCCTTTATTACTGAATAATCACGCAGCTGTCCGCCTTTATTACTGAACAATCACGCAGCTGTCCGCCTTTATTACTGAATAATCACGCAGCTGTCCGCCTTTATTACTGAATAATCACGCAGCTGTCCGCCTTTATTACTGAATAATCACGCAGCTGTCCGCCTTTATTACTGAATAATCACGCAGCTGTCTGCCTTTATTACTGAATAATCACTCAGCTGTCCGCCTTTATTACTGAATAATCACGCAGCTGTCTGCCTTTATTACTGAATAATCACGCAGCTGTCCGCCTTTATTACTGAATAATCACACAGCTGTCCGCCTTTATTACTGAATAATCACGCAGCTGTCCGCCTTTATTACTGAATAATCACACAGCTGTCTGCCTTTATTACTGAATAATCACGCAGCTGTCCGCCTTTATTACTGAATAATCACGCAGCTGTTCGCCTTTATTACTGAATAATCACGCAGCTGTCCGCCTTTATTACTGAATAATCACTCAGCTGTCCGCCTTTATTACTGAATAATCACGCAGCTGTCCGCCTTTATTACTGAATAATCACGCAGCTGTCTGCCTTTATTACTGAATAATCACTCAGCTGTCCGCCTTTATTACTGAATAATCACGCAGCTGTCCGCCTTTATTACTGAATAATCACGCAGCTGTCCGCCTTTATTACTGAATAATCACGCAGCTGTCCGCCTTTATTACTGAATAATCACGCAGCTGTCCGCCTTTATTACTGAATAATCACGCAGCTGTCCGCCTTTATTACTGAATAATCACACAGCTGTTCGCCTTTATTACTGAACAATCACGCAGCTGTCCGCCTTTATTACTGAATAATTACACAGCTGTCTGCCTTTATTACTGAATAATCACGCAGCTGTCCGCCTTTATTACTGAACAATCACGCAGCTGTCCGCCTTTATTACTGAATAATCACGCAGCTGTCCGCCTTTATTACTGAATAATCACGCAGCTGTCTGCCTTTATTACTGAATAATCACTCAGCTGTCCGCCTTTATTACTGAATAATCACGCAGCTGTCCGCCTTTATTACTGAATAATCACGCAGCTGTCTGCCTTTATTACTGAATAATCACGCAGCTGTCCGCCTTTATTACTGAATAATCACACAGCTGTTCGCCTTTATTACTGGATAATCACACAGCTGTCTGCCTTTATTACTGAATAATCACGCAGCTGTCCGCCTTTATTACTGAACAATCACGCAGCTGTCCGCCTTTATTACTGAATAATCACGCAGCTGTCCGCCTTTATTACTGAATAATCACGCAGCTGTCCGCCTTTATTACTGGATAATCACGCAGCTGTCCGCCTTTATTACTGAATAATCACGCAGCTGTCCGCCTTTATTACTGAATAATCACGCAGCTGTCTGCCTTTATTACTGAATAATCACGCAGCTGTCCGCCTTTATTACTGAATAATCACGCAGCTGTCCGCCTTTATTACTGGATAATCACACAGCTGTCCGCCTTTATTACTGAATAATCACGCAGCTGTCTGCCTTTATTACTGAATAATCACGCAGCTGTCCGCCTTTATTACTGAATAATCACGCAGCTGTCCGCCTTTATTACTGGATAATCACGCAGCTGTCCGCCTTTATTACTGAATAATCACGCAGCTGTCTGCCTTTATTACTGGATAATCACGCAGCTGTCCGCCTTTATTACTGAATAATCACGCAGCTGTCTGCCTTTATTACTGAATAATCACGCAGCTGTCCGCCTTTATTACTGAATAATCACGCAGCTGTCCGCCTTTATTACTGAATAATCACGCAGCTGTCTGCCTTTATTACTGAATAATCACGCAGCTGTATGCCTTTATTACTGAATAATCACGCAGCTGTCCGCCTTTATTACTGGATAATCAAACATATGTCTGTCTTTATTACTGAATAATCACACAGCTGTCCGCCGTTATTCCTGGATAATTACACATCTGCCTGCCATTATTACTGGATAATCAAACATCTGTCTGTCTTTATTACTGGATAATCACACATCTGCCTGCCTTTATTACTGGATAATCACACATCTGCCTGCCTTTATTACTGGATAATCAAACAACTGTCCGCCGTTATTCCTGGATAATCACACATCTGCCTGCCTTTATTACTGGATAATTACACATCTGCCTGCCATTATTACTGGATAATCAAACATCTATCTGCCATTATTACTGGATAATCACACATCTGCCTGCCTTTATTACTGGATAATCAAACAACTGTCTGCCTTTATTACTGGATAATCAAACATCTGTCTGTCTTTATTACTGGATAATCACACATCTGTCTGCCGTTATTACTGGATAATCAAACAACTGTCTGCCATTATTACTGGATAATCAAACATCTGTCTGTCTTTATTACTGGATAATCACACATCTGCCTGCCTTTATTACTGGATAATCACACAGCTGTCTGCCTTTATTACTGGATAATCAAACATCTGTCTGTCTTTATTACTGGATAATCACACATCTGCCTGCCTTTATTACTGGATAATCAAACAACTGTCTGCCATTATTACTGGATAATCAAACATCTATCTGCCGTTATTACTGGATAATCACACATCTGTCTGCCGTTATTACTGGATAGTCAAACAACTGTCTGCCTTTATTCCTAGATAATCAAGGGGCTGATCTTCAGCCCTGCAGCAGCAGGAAGGTCGCCTGCTGATCAGCAGCGGTTAATTTTACTGTGGTGTAAAACTTGACAGACAGACAGAAAGCTGCAGGAAACCCACGGACAGACAGAGAGACATCATGTTGTTTCTCAGAAATCGCAATGCGACACGGTGGTTGTAAGGCAGCTGGTTCTGGCAGAGCCAACAGAACCACACAGCAGAGATTATTAACAGACACAGGAGTTCTGACCCGAAACGACGAACATAGACTTTAAAAAACCCTCAAAACAACAAACAAATACTTTAACAGTGACACACTCACCGTCTTTACTGCCGGAGAAACTGGGTGGAGCATGCGCAGTAGGCAGCAGCTGCCAGTTAGCTTCACGGTTGGATGACCTGAAGGTCTGAGGGCGAAGAAAGAACCGATGCTGACCGCTTATTAGACTGCTGCTCCAACGGGTCTAAAGTAGGACCGACCTGCGCTTCCTGCTGCTGTCCGAGCACACTGCCCCCTGCTGGACGGGAGAGAGCACGACAGGACACTTCCAGGTGAGATTTTGAAATATCTTGGACAGGAAAGCCTGTCAGGGTTAAATGAGGATAGGTGGAGCTATAAGTTAGAATTTTTCAGAGGATTTAACTGAAACAAAATGGAAAAATCTGAAATTCTTATAGCACAGTAAATGTTACTGAGTAATAATAAGTGGTCTGTAGTTATGTGGAAAATATTTCTCACAGTATGCGTTATTTTATACATTCTGATTTGATTTTTAAGGAATTGAAGTAAAGCAGAATGGGCCCTACTAAAATATTTGAATCTTAAATATACTTTAAAGTAAGAATTTCACAACTTTGTTCATTAATTATTCTCTGCATTTCAAATAAATTAAACAATGGGGAACTAATTAGCTATTACTGTCACTGATACAGGAACCAGCACAGTCAAAACCTATGCAAACTACACTGTATAAATATTTGGTAATAGGCTAAGGATTAAAAAGGCTAAGGATTAAAAGCTTCAAGCTTAATAACTCCTAAATGCCAACAGGAGATTATTAAACTAGACTGAGCAATAATTATTTAACTTGTGAGCAAAACATGGACTAAAACAGGGACTAAAAAAAGCACCCGGTAAAGAAAAAACAAACCATTGGATGTGATCCTACACTCAGTCTCCATATCAATAATTTAAGCAAGCTGCTGTATTTTACTCATATTTACTCAAGTACTAGAATGCTTAAAATGTTTAATAGTTTACAAGAATTATCCTAGTGCAGATGAAATAAGATAAAAATTAAAATGACACACCTCATAACAACTGTGTGTAGACGCTGGTTTGATGGGTGAGTCTCACTCCCAATGGGTGAGAGGTGACAGCCCTGTTAGTGTTTTTGGAAAACAGGACAAGACCTAATTACCTTTGTAACATAAAAAATATATAGATATTTTGATGGTAAAAATGAATATCTATGTAATAACAAGAAACGCCAGCTTGCCCGAATATATAGAGAAAAATAACAAAAGTGATTCTATAAGAAATTAATGAAAAACACTCTGAGAGAGATAGAAACACATTTTTAACCTTAGAGGATTAATGCTCATACATACATTTATTAGTTTCTAAACCTGAATATAATTGTTAACTAGGCTTATTAACTTTTTAACTTTACTTTTTAACTTGTCTATTAACTTTTTACCTTTTTTCTGCTGAATGTACAGTAGGTAATATATCAATCAAGGGCTCATCTAATTGGTCTAATGCCAAAATAATATGTACATCCATGCAGCAGTATCTTTGCTTATGTAACCCAGGCAAAAACTGCCTGAATAATCACACCGCTGTCTGCCTTTATTACTGAATAATCACACCGCTGTCTGCCTTTATTACTGAATAATCACGCAGCTTTCCGACTTTATTACTGAATAATCACGCAGCAGTCTGCCTTTATTACTGAATAATCACGCAGCTGTTCGCCTTTATTACTGAATAATCACGCAGCTGTTCGCCTTTATTACTGAATAATCACGCAGCTGTCCGACTTTATTACTGAATAATCACGCAGCTGTCCGACTTTATTACTGAATAATCACGTTAATTCACTACAGTGTTTTTCATCCCTGTTCCTCAATGCACACTGACCTGAATGTTTTAGATGTTTCCAAGCTTTCACACACCTGTTATCAATTGATGGCAGATTATCAGGCTTTGCTGAACTGCAATCATCTGAATCAGGTGTGCTAAAGCTCAGAAACATCCAAAACATGCAGAGCAGTGTGCCTTGAGGACCAGGGTTGAAAAACACTGGGTTAGAGTGACAATTGATTACATGATGCATTCAGCCAATCAATGCATCTGAAGTGGTATTCAAGCCTGCTCCAGCTTTCCCAGTCAGGTGTGAAGGGGAGAGCTGGAGACAAAGGAGCTACAGGTTTGTGCTTTCAAACAAGTTATTTCTTTGTTTATTGTGCACTCTAAATACTCACAATATGAAAAAACATGTAGATCTTCATATCCAGTGAGTTTGGAGCCAAGAAGTTGTCGTTTACTGAGCCTAAAATGGAATTGGTGAGTAATGAATACAATTTTGTTTTGTTTGTTTAGCATGTTGGTGGTCTTAGCCAATGCTAATTGTTTTATCAACTGTCACACAGTTTAACATCTTAAATTTAAAAGATGTTTAAGATTATGATAAATGCTGATATCTATTTTGTCTGTACGAAAGGTGGATGTAATTGCATTTATTTTCTGAATATAAAAAATTCTAGTTAACTAGCAGCTGATAATTTACTGGTCCTGTACATTTCAATACAGGCCAGGTGATCCCTTTTTTGGGTTAAAGGATGGCGAGCTACTGAACACTGGTTGGGCCCAGGAAAACCTGAACTCCATACTGGTCTGGTAGGAGGCTGATGGTCTGTAGCGTTTCCCTTTCCATCTCATCATATTGACACACTTTTCATAATTCATCTCTTCTCCGTTGGACGCAATTTGCACTTGGACATTCCATCTCAAATAACTGGATAATCAAACTATGGACTTAAATGTGTGTCAGTCAGATGTTGTGCTGAGCCGTTGGGAAATGTAAGACTTTTGTGTGCATTCATTTGACATACTGCAGTACTGTATATATTGTTTTTGTATATCTTTTGGGTTCTTTGTATGGTTTATGTTTTGTAGTGTTTTACTTTTTTTTTCCATCTACAAAATTAAATGGCATTAAAATCAATTATTCCTTTGTGCTTATTATTAATTACTGACAACAGCTCCTGCAGACGAACTTAGCCTTTCTGATATTCTGCTTTTTTTTAGTCTTTATATAACTAAACTAGTGTTACACTTAATGGCTGGATATAGATCTTGTGCTTCTAGACCTCACTGAGGGACTGGGGGACACCATTTGTAAGGGGGATGCAAGTGATCAAAAACGCTAACTTGCCCTATAAAGGGTTAAAATACTCTACCAGTAAGAAAGGTTAAAACTTAAATTCCTCCTGATTCATTAATTCAATTTTAAACAAGTCAAAAAATAAACCTGTACCAATAATATTCACTTTATGGCTTAATAGAATATAATTCAACTTTATTATCATTACACTGTCAAAAGTATAAAGCAAACAAATTTATTAAATGTTTTAAAAAGTTTATAACCTAAATGCCTCCAATTTAACTAACTGCACCTTCTAAGAACTGATTACATTCATCCTGACAGAATCTAAGCAGTTTGATTCTTTTCTGTCCATACTGACATGACGTAGATGTTTCTGATTGGTGACCGATCTCGTACTTCACC
The DNA here is from genome assembly GCF_016077235.1 of Cyprinodon tularosa. Lineage (NCBI taxonomy): Eukaryota > Metazoa > Chordata > Actinopteri > Cyprinodontiformes > Cyprinodontidae > Cyprinodon > Cyprinodon tularosa. The sequence goes on from NW_024039454.1 coordinate 224,963, forward strand.
ACATCCCATCAGCTCTGATGAAGCTGCATCCGGTAGCATCTCCCAATTAACCGTTTAGAAGTGATCTGAAAAGTCAGCGGTGCGTTGCCCTGCGGATGATGGACAGGGCTCCAGGTAGACTGCGCAGAGAGCTCAGAGAGAGCCCGCAGCATGACCCCACCACCACCACCCGCCAGAACCACAGCAGCATGGATCCACAATGTTTACATGAATGAAACTTTCAGTGATGAACACTTTCTCTATTAAATGTGTTTGATGATAGAAATGATCAAAGTGAGACAAAGAAGTAAAGCGTTTTGTTTTCCAGTGCTGTCCAGTTTCCTCCTGCTGCTAGAAACTGGGAGGATTCCTGGAGTAAACTTAACAATAAAGACAAAAAAACAAGAGATCTGTACAACTTTAATCACAAAATTCAACAAAATACAAAAAAAAAGGCTCTGGATGAAGGTCTGTTCAGTTAAAGGTTTCCCAGCAACCTCCAGGCTGCAGCGTGTTGGATCTGAATAAAGGCAGCGCCTTACAGGAGGGTTGCTGATCAGTCCAAGAGGCCAGTGAGAATAGAACCAGGCAGGAAAGACCCAAAGCCTTCCCAGCTGCAGAAGGACCACGCAGACGGGTCAGCTCTGTGCTCCCTCAGCATGACACAGCCTGGGTATCTTCAGGATGCTTTCATAACAAACTTAAACGTCTCCAAACTGCTCTTTTCTGCTGCTATTAAACAGAACTTATTTTCTTATTTCAATGGATTAAAAACAAAATAAGACCACTGCGACCCAGAATGGAAGTTCTTCTGAGATGGAGACGACCATGAGAGGGACGTCTGGGTCATTCATGATGATAATTAATGTCATTAATCTGGTAAAACGGAGCATTGCTGCTGGATTACAGGAATACAGAGACAGCAGGGATCAGTTGGCTCTACTTCTCTGGATAAGGAGGATCGATGCCACCTTAAACGAGGCCGTTAATCTGACAGCAGACTGAAGTTCTGCCTTCTCCAGAGAAACCAGACCAATCAAAGCTCAGGAGGTAAAAACACGGCCTTGCTCTATAAGTAACCTTATATATCAGTATATATTGTTAAATGTGGTGGATTCTTCTACCTCCACCAAAGTTTGTGTAATTTCATCCTTCTGCAAATGCAGATCAGCTGGAGGTGGAAGCAGCCTGAAACAAACCACTTTCCCAAGAACTGAGGGGGGAATTTTATTTAAGTTTACTTTATTTTGTCACCTTAATATTCAATTAACTGTGCTAAGTTAAAGAGTTTTTTTTATTTATGTTTTAGTTTTGTATGGACTTTTTGATTGATTGCTTCTCTGTTATATTTTGCCTCCCTCATGTGGCAGGTTTAGGTTATTCCACCCCTTTTTAAGCAGCCTCTGTTCTTTATCAGTCGGTCAGTTTTTTTGTTCAAGTTTATTCCTGTTCAGTTGACCTCAGTTGAGTTGGGCCCAAATCCATGCTATTTATTATTTAAGCTATTTTGTATAGCTTTTTAGTCTTTAACTATTTTTGACACTATTAAATGAAAGCTTTTTTTCCCCCAATTTTTGAACACCTTTTGTCCTTATGTAAGTTTGGTCCCTCACAATGAACATGAGAAAATCCGAAATAAGTCGCATTAAAATAGGTTAGATTTAAATTTATTCAGTATAAAATTTTGCATAGGTTCTACTGGACCGCATGCAGACTTTTTAGAATAGGAATAATAAATAGTAATATCTGCTGGAAGTGTAAAAAAGAAACGGGTACTTTTTTTACATCCGAGTGTGCTTTGGTCAAACTATTTTGGGACAAAATACATAACTTCCTAGAGACATGGATTGACGTAACTCTCCCACAATGTCCTCGTCTATGTCTTCTTGGACACAAAACAGCAATACCCCAGCTAACAAAAGAGGTTCATTCAGTGTTGATAGTTGGGATAAACTCAGCTGCAAGAATTACACTAAGAGGCTGGAAGGCACCTGAACACCCTACATTCTAGGAATGGAAAGTTTTAATGACTGAACTGTATCATATGTAGGGGTGGAAATAATTTTTTCCCCCCTCCGGTCTATTTTTATCCATTTGCTCCAGGGCGTAATTCTGACTCCTGTGCTGCGGTGGCGCTGAACATATTTTGCCCTCCTAACTCGCTTCCTTTAGCCATTACTATCTTTCCGCTTGCAGTATTTTTTGCCTTTCAGAATCCATCCACACACAGAGGCATTATTATTTTTCAGTGAATGAGGTTTTCATAGGCCTAGGTGGAGTTAACAACTTTGCTGCTTCTGTTATTTGCTGTTTCTAAAATAAAATGCATAACAATATTACAGCTTTCATTTATTTTTTTCAAATTTGAAACATTGTCTAGCCTGTAAGGTAAAAAAAAAAAAATTAACCAATTAATCGAATTGTATTGTGGTGAATTCCTGAGTATCGAAAATAATCGTATTGTTGGGTCAGGAAATTGATGAATCGATTCGTCATGATGGGTGTGATTTACACTCCTAATCATATAAGGTCATGCTGACTAGGCTAAGAGGCAAAGGGCGGGTGTGGTTTGTTTCAAGTGAACCTGACTTCTCAGTTGTGGCTTTATTATAAAACTGACAGGAATGTGAGCATTACAGTTTTCAACCTTATTATAATATTTGTATGTTAAGATACGTGTGCATATTAGACGCATATATTTCAAATGCTGTTACATTTTTTCCCCTTCATCATCCATGAGCACCTTTTATTTTTAAATTTGTCTGACCGTGTGCTCCATGTAAGCTTTGTACCATATTTGTTTGATTGTTGAAATAAAAAAATAAAGAAAATAGGTTGGATTTATCCATGAAATCAGTAGAAACTCCACCAGAAACCAGTTCTGCTCACACTCTGAGATACAGATTTCACTGATTCATACCGGATCGTCGATCTGAGGAAACATCCGGTTCTTCACGCCGTCTGTGCAGAGGTTCCCTTTCCATGACATAAGAGTGAAAAAAGTGATTTTTTTGACAGCTGCTCATTTCAGCTGTGTGGCGCTTATTCCAACAGCTTAATCAGTTTCCATACAAATATTTAACTTTATAAGAAAAAGATGTCACAAACACTTTTAAAGCAGGACTTCAACTTTCAACCACTAGCCAAGATGTTCTTGTTACATTTTGCACCTAATCTAGAGTAATCTAATCCAGGTTTTAAGTACTGTAATTTTTAAATTTCAGGAGATTAGTGAAGCCTAAGCTGGTGAGACAACTAGCGGAATAGACCTGAAATTGTAGGACAACTTCAGCTTTGTGCATCTTTTATAGCAGAGGACTAGCGGAAGCATGCTAACCGATGCTAACGTCAGCCTTTCTGTGCTAATCAGAGGTGGATAATCCACACTAGGGCTGAACCAATTAATCAATCATTGAAATAATCCTCAACTAATTCAGTTATCGATTAGTATAGAGACTGTAAAACATGCCTTTAGCTGACAGAGCGACCCACTTAGAGCAGAAATTATACCAAGATTGTAAAAAAATATATATAAACATTTTGCATTAAAAAACAATCTTTTTTATCTGGCAATCAGTTCTATAATCCTACGACGGAGTATTGTGGCCAGGCTAGAGATTTCATTTCTTTTATTTCAAGTATAAAGTCGTAACATTACGAGAATAAAGCAGAAAAATATAAGAATAAAGTTGTAATGAGAACAGTCATACAATTATGAGAATAAAGACATTGTGAGAATAAAGTAATAAAATTACGAGAATAAAGTCGAAATAGTAAGAGAAAAAAGTCACGAGAATATTCATAAAATTACGAGAATAAAGTCATAAAATTACGAGAATAAAGTCATAACATTACGAGAATAAAGTCGCAACGAGAACAGTCATACAATTATGAGAATATACTCGTAACATTGTGAGAATAAAGTAATAAAATTAGGAGAATAAAGTCGTAATATTAAGAGGATAAAGTTCTAACATTACGAGAAACAAGTCTTTTTTTTTAAACTCCTTTCTTCCCTAAAATGAGGGATGTTGAGCATCATGTGAAGTTATACTTTGGCTCTGGTTTGACAAATAAGGAAATCTTTTAGCACCAGCATCAAATTGGGCAGGAAGTCAAGTGGACTGTGGTTGGTGGAGCTGGTCGGCCGTCATCTGCTGGTCAGAGCTCGAAGCATTCTCTCTGAAACGGGTTGTGGTGTGATGACTTCATTCTTATAATATTACCACTTTATTCTCGTAATGTCACGACTTTACTCTCAAAATAAAAAAATCTCTAACCTGGCCCTGATACTCCGTCGTAATAATCCAGAACTCTTCAAGTGAAAAGGTTTTAGTTTCACCCGGTCTGATTTCATAGAAAAGTCTTCTTTAAGGAACCTTTGGCTATCCGATTATTAATCGTAAAAAAGATGAATCTGTAAAATAATCGCTAGTGGTTTTCATACAAAGAACCGAAACAGACGTAAAGCTGACAGTCAAACCAAATGTCTCCTCCAACACATTTCAATTAGAAAAAAAAGACATTCCTTAGAAATGAACCCAGCATCTCATTAAAGGCTGCTGGTCTGGATCCACAGAATCTCTGCTAGAACCTGGGTGTTTGGGTCCCCCTCCCCCCCCCCCGGTTCCGGAGCTGTCCCTGTGAGGTAGATGTTCCTGTTACTCGCCAACCCCCGACATGGTCACCCAGGAGGCTTGGCCTGCGGACCGCCCCCCTCCTCTAACACCTCCTCTCTGTCCCACAAAGGATCCTGGCTGTCACACACTTCGATGCCAGAATCGCCCGTGAACCGCCGGTACCGGCCCGGTGTGGAGTCCTTGTCGGGGGTACTGGGGCCACTGGAGTAGATCTGCGTTGCCTCCTGGGGGTCGGCGTTATCGTCGTGCTCCGTGGAGGCACCCGAGCAGGAGCCGCAGACATCCTCTATGGGGTCAGAGCATGGTGGCGCCAACTGGAGGGGCGTGTAGGGGGGAGGGGGGGTTTGTGGTCGGTCGACTGCGTCCTCATAGGCTGGCAGCAGGTAGACTGGCAGGAACCCTGCAGAGAACAGATGGTGGGAACCGTTGGACCCAGAGAACCAAATGGAGACCGACCCTACCGGAGCAACGGGATGCTCAAACCTTCACTGCATCGTAAAACTGCGCCACCTGGCGCCTTATTGGATCAAAACATCTGTTGCTATGTGATGCACTGTTACTCTGCGGCCTGATCTACTAGTCAGTGACTTCCCTTTTGGGCTTAAAAGACTCTTTTTGCCATGAAAACACAGCAACAACCAGTCCTGACTTCATAGAGCTAACCGCTAGTTAAGCTAGCAGTTTACCCAGGTCCATATGAATTGTCCATGTAGGAATTTATGTATTGCTTCCAAACATTTACCTAAGAAGAAAGTCAAAAAAAAGTTTATGCCTTTAATAATTAAAGGACATCTATAGTTGAACCACTTTAAAGGTATAGAGGACGATCTATTATTTCATCTAAAAAAGTGGTCCTCCTAACTGTCAATCATTCTGGCGATATGTTTACATAAGGCCGTCCTACGTGCTCCCCCCGTTAGCTATCTTTTTCTGGCGTATGCTGTATCTGTGGTGAGCTATGGTTTCAGACGGTCAATGATGCTCATGTTTCTCACCGTGGTTCTTTGAAAATGGCCAAGGGTCGTAAGAGAAAAAGTGTCTACGAAGAGAAGAAAAGAAAGGCCTCAGAAGAGGCAGATATATCCCAGAATGCTTTGCGCAGAGAGCTCTCCTCAAGAAGCATTATGGGAATTGCTATCACAGCAGCATGCTGTCGCCATAGGCTGCCACTACCAGACAGCGGCGACTAATAAAGATGGCGCCACGCAGTGGAGGAGGTGTTACGTGACCAATGGAGGGAAAAGTAGTGATCAAGCTGCAGAAAACGTCAGTAAACCAAAAAACAGGCTGGAACGGAGTTCTGCAGGCGACTTACTGAGATAGAGTGGTAATTGCGAGTTGTTGTTGACCTCCCTGTAGGCGATGAGGTTGATCTCGTTCTGCCGCCGCTGCTGCTGGAAGCGCTGCTTGGCCCGCCAGTGGTGACAGATGCAAAAACCCGTCAGAATGATGATCAAAGCCCAGACCAGCCAGAACCCTGGAGACGGATCACCCACAGAACATGTTAACGCCATCAGAAACCTGACTGCTGCATGGGTCCAAAAAGCCACAGTAGAGAGAACAGGTACTCAAATTAATCCCTAAGTGTTTCTGAGGCAGTAGAACCTCGAAACATCAGCATCCAGATCCAGCTAAATGGACCAGATGTCCTGCTGCTTCCTGTTCAGGGAGGAAACAGGAAGGTAACTTACACCACAGCTCGTAGTAGTTAAGGCAGCATTCGGCGTCTCCACAGCAGCGGCCAGATGCACAGGTGTAGCTCTGGTTGTCCATCCCCACGCAAACCAGTCCGACCTGCTGACACAAAGTAGAGCCCAGTTAAACCATCAATTAATCAGATTCATCTGTTAAACAGCCTGTTTAGCAAAGTTAGTCTGCTCCTGGAGCATTTCTCTCCTGGATAAAGAGACCCAAGGGTTCCTCCTTTAGTTTAACATGGAAAGAACTCCTGGACTGGAGCTCCTATTTTCCTTCTCAGTGTTCCTTCCCATTAAAAGGAGCTTTTCCTCTCCACTGCTGCTGCAGACTCATTATGGAAAAGCAAATCCTCAGGAATCCCGTCAATCAGCCGTCATTCATGGATTGAAACCAATTTAAAAACTAAACTGAATCTGACTGGATTGGTTGACACCTGGAGTGGATTGAATGTGACTGGATGAATTACCTGTTCACATCTAAAAACTGTGAACATCCTGTTTGTTCTCATTGCTCTTTAAAGCATGTACCAATAAACAACCTTGCTGAAGCAATGAATGATTCAGGAGTCAGCTCTTTAGCTCCAACAAGTAAACACAAGGCCACCACTATAAACTACAGCAGCTAACTTTAAGAAACTAACTGCTTTAAGCATGCAAACCTTAGCTAACTGTTTTTAGCATCTAAACCAGAAGCTAACTGTTTTTAGCATCTACATCAGAAGCTACCTGTTTTTAGCATCTAAACCAGAGGCTAGCTGTTTTTAGCATCTAAACCATAGCTAACTGTTTTTAGCATCTAAACCAGAAGCTAACTGTTTTTAGCATCTAAAACATAGCTAAGTGTTTTTAACATCTAAGTCAGATGCTAACTGTTTTTAGCATCTAAACCATAGCTAACCGTTTTTAGCATTGAAGGCAGATGCTAACTGTTTTTAGCATCTAAACCAACAGAATAAATGCCTATAGCATCCAAACCAGCAGGCTAAATGCTTTTAGCATTAAAACCAGCAGGCTAACTCTTTTTAGCATCTAAATCAGCAGGCTAGCTGCTTTTAGCATCTAAATCAGTAGGCTAACTGTTTTAAGCATCTAAACCAGCAGAATAATTGCTGTTAGCATCCAACCCAGCAGGCTAAATACTTTTAGCATTTAAACCAGCAAGCTAACTGCTTTTAGCATCTAAATAAGCTGGCTAACTGGTTTAAGCATCTTAATCAGCAGGCTGACTGCTTTTAGCATCTAAATCAGCAGACTGACTGTTTTTAGCATTTTAATCAGCAAGCTAACTGCTTTTAGCATCTAAATCAGCAGGCTGACTGCCTTTAGCATCTAAATCAGCAGGCTAACTGCTTTTAGCATCTGGAGTAGCTGGATAACTGCTGTTAGCATCCAAACCAGCAGGCTAAACGTGAAGTTAGGTCTCACCTCCACAAAGGAGGTCGGCGTAGCAGAGTTTTGAAGTCCAGGATTCAACTTTGATGAAGTCATGTCCAAAATCATCCAGTTTAAAATGATTAAAAGAACATGGTTGAAGAACACAGTCACAGTACCCTAGCAAGCCACATCCCTGGGTCTGCTAAAAACATTATGCCGGAAGTACCGACTGTGACGTGATACACGCCGCTCCTCCTCCTCCTCCTCCTCCTCCTCTTCTTCTTCTTCTTTGGTTTATTGGTGGTCGGAAAGCAGCGGTTTTAAACATTACTGCCACTAAGTGGTGAAAGTTGTTAAAGATGACATTATCGTATTTAGAAACCGCAGTGGATTATGCTAACATTCTTCCGCCAAAGGTCAAAGCTAACATTTACATCAGTGAGATTTTTAGTTTCTACTGTCGTCATGTTGATCCGTTTGTCCACATAAACCAAATTAACATAAAATATATAATCATCACATGAATATAGAAACATTTAATCCCTAAATGTTTTGATGTTTTATTATTTCCACCTTTCTGTCTCTTTAAACTCTTTCTCTAGCTTAGAGAATATTGAAATATCTCATTTAATCCACTATGGTAGTGAGCAGTTTAGTGGGATATTTTCACACCAGGTCATAAACACTGAAGAATAAATGTCCTGTTACTATTTATTATCTGGAATCTGAGTTGAAATAAGGATAGCAGTCATTCTGAGGTTAGATTTATGGTGATGGCAGGTTCACTGATGATGACATCCACTTTTGGATAATCACCCCATACAGACTTGAATGAATAGGAATTTATTTCAGACAATTTGACAAACAACAATAAATCAATAATACACACAAAAGACACTAGTTAATTGATTGATTGACTTTATTGACCTCACAGTGGAACATTTTACTTGTTACATCGGCTCAATAGTGCATAGGGGGATATTAACAGTATATACGGTGCATCCACATATGACAGCTTGTTTTTAATAATAGGATTATTATACAGGGTTATTGCACAGGGTGTTTATATGGATATTTTTATATATATAGTTATTGCACAGGGTATTAAATGGTAATTGCACATCATACATTGCACAAGTTATTGCCGTTGTTGTGTCGCATTGTAAAGTCGTTGGACTACAGAGGAGCTACTCAGCTCCTCTATGGTCTGCTCAGTAGTGAACATCAGACCAAACACTAATTTCCAAACTAACTAAATTCACCTGAGCATGAATAGAAACAAACCCTCCACCAAATAAACCTGTCGCCATATAGAGCCAGAGAAATGACACTGATTAATGGAAATAGTCTGAAAAGGGGTATGAATGATAAGTTTTACTTCTTGATACCCCTTGTCAGACAATTTTCATTAATCAATGTCATTCTCTCCCTCTCACTCCTTTCAATTGCACTTAAATTAACTTAATGTCAAGTAACCTTCCTAATAAACTTGTTTTTTGTGCAATGTTCACGCACACACAAAAAAATATATACACTATATATATATATATATATATATATATATATATATATATATATATATATATGCTTTGATTACTGCTTTGCTCACTCTTTGCATTCTCTTGATGAGCTTTCAGAGGTCGTCACCTGAAATGATTTTCACTTCACAGGTGTCCCCTGTCAGATGTAATAAGTGGGAGTTCTTGCCTTATAAATGGGGTTGGGACCATCAGTTGTGTTGCATAGAAGTCAAGTGGCTGATAGCCCTACTGAATGGACTGTTACAATTTGTATTAAGGCAAGAAAAAAGCAGCTAAGTAAGAAAAACGAGTGGCCATCATTACTTTAAGAGTAATTTAGAAAAATCAAAATTAAGAGAAAGATAAAATTTAAGAGTCATGTTTTAGTTCAGCGGGAGGAAACTGGAGTTCCGGCCTGGACCGGGAATCAGACCTAGAACCTTCTTGCAGCAAGCTACAGTACAAACTGCTCCAACATGCAGCCCTACCTGCAAGTCACAGATGTTTTTTTATTCCACTGGCAGTGGTATTTGTAGAAAAGGAACATTTAAGATAAGTGTGATTTTATTTTGAACCAATGGGAGTGAAATGGAGAAACGAAGAGTCTTTAGATGCATGACTCACATAGTTAGGTTGTTCACAGCAATAGCTCTGAGCTAGTCTGAGCTCTTTTTTTTTTTTACCAACCATCTAATGAACAATACACAGTTATTAACATTGTAATTAAAAGCAAAACTGTCTGCTTTGCTATTGCTGTCATGTTTAAACTGCTCACCATCATGTTGAAATCTGCCATGTGTTGCGCTATAAATAAGGTTTGGTCAGTCAGTTCAGTGTCAGGGGGGTTTGAGAGGAATCTTTTGCACCATTTTGTCTGCAATCAGACGTCCTCATCTACAATTGCAAAGGGGTCCTACCTAGGAGCAGGGCTAGATAGCCACCCCAACCACTTATTTCCCTCTAATTAAGACAATAGCAGTAATACTCTCCAGTGGAATATTCAAAACATCTTAATTTTTCATATATTACCAATTACCTGACAACAAAAACCCTGTGGTTAATTATGCTCATCAATAAACTAACAGTAAACATGATAAATACAGAATTCATGAACTTTTATAACTAGATTTTTAGTTATATGGGGTAAAGAGAAAATAATGTGTCTCTGCAAGTCATCTAGGAGTGTTTAGTGAAATCATAAATAAATATTTTAATAAAAACATATCAAATAATCAATTCATGTAAATATTTGTACATGTAAGTATCAATTTTATGCATAATGATTATTGATAAAAGTAGGTAAGTAATGACAATGGAAAAGATTTTCACCCCAGAACTCAAACCTGAAAGAATTTTATTCACTATACCTTTAATTTAGAGACCATGGATGTTTAAATATATGCGTCTATTTGTTAGCAAAGGCTGTGGGAAAGTATAGTTAGTGTCTATTTTGAAAATATGGATGTTGTGCTCATTAATTTTCCTGTTGGAATAGTGTAGATTGACGCTGAGGTTCTGGTGCCTATCCGCTTTCGGCCACCCATCAGTGGACATTTGTTAGTGCCTGGCCACCCTTATAAAAATATTCTGGCTACGCCTCTGGGTCCCCAAGGGGGCAATAAGCAACTGCAGTCTCTGCTTACCGTATTTACACCATTGGCGCTGAGAAAGACAGAACAAAAACACTCAAGTTAAAATGAAAAAAATATTACAATTATTTCAAGCACAGGATAATTTGTGAAGACGCTAAAAAAGCTGCAGAGGAAGTTTAAAAGTTTAGGAGATGCACCACACACAAGTGACCACCAGAGGGAGACAAAGAAGGCACAGCCTTCTCAGTGCGAGCAGCTCAGTCCTGGAACACCATTCCAACTCATACAGGTGCTGGTCATAAAATTAGAATATCATGAAAAAGTTGATTGATTTCAGTAATTCCATTTAAAAAGTGAAACTTGTATATTATATTCATACATTACATACAAACTCATATATTTCAGATGTTTATTTTGTTTAATTTTGATGATTACAAATGACAACAAATGAAAATCTCAAATTCATCATATCAGAAAATTAGAATATTGTGAAAAGGTTCAAAATTGATGGCCCCTGGTGCCACACTCTAATCAGCTAATTAACTCAAACCACCTGCAAAAGCCTTTAAATGGTCTTTCAGTCTAGTTCTATAGGCTACACAATCATGGGGAAGACTGCTGACTTGACAGTTGTCCAAAAGACGACCATCGACACCCTGCACAAGGAGGGCAAGACACAAAAGGTCATCGCTAAAGAGGCTGGCTGTTCACAGAGCTCAGTGTCCAAGCACATTAATAGAGAGGCGAAGGGAAGGAAAAGATGTGGTCGAAAAAAGTGTACAAGCAAGAGAGATAACCGCACCCTGGAGAGGATTGTGAAACAAAACCCCTTCAAAAATGTGGGGGAGATTCACAAAGAGTGGACTGCAGCTGGAGTGAGTGCTTCAAGAACCACCACACACAGACGTATGAAAGACATGGGTTTCTGCTGTCGCATTCCTTGTGTCAAGCCACTCTTGAACCACAGACAGCGTCAGAAGCGTCTTGCCTGGGCTAAAGAGAAACAGGACTGGACTGCTGGTGAGTGGTCCAAAGTCATGTTCTCTGATGAAAGTAAATTTTGCATTTCCTTTGGAAATCAAGGTCCCAGAGTCTGGAGGAAAAGAAGAGAGGCACTTCATCCACGTTGCTTGAAGTCCAGTGTAAAGTTTCCACAGTCAGTGATGGTTTGGGGTGCCATGTCATCTGCTGGTGTTGGTCCATTGTGTTTTCTGAGGTCCAGGGTCAACGCAGCCACATACCAGGAAGTTTTAGAGCACTTCATGCTTCCTGCAGCTGACCAACTTTTTGGAGATGCAGATTTCATTTTCCAACAGGACTTGGCACCTGCACACAGTGCCAAAGCTACCAGTACCTGGTTGAAGGACCATGGTATCCCTGTTCTTAATTGGCCAGCAAACTCTCCTGACCTTAACCCCATAGAAAATCTATGGGGTATTGTGAAGAAGAAGATGCAATACACCAGACCCAACAATTCAGAAGAGCTAAAAGCCACTATTAGAGCAACCTGGGCTATCATAACACCTGAGCAGTGCCACAGACTGATCGACTCCATGCCACGCCGCATTGCTGCAGTAATACAGGCCAAAGGAGGCCCAACTAAATACTGAGTGCTGTACATGCTCATACTTTTCATGTTCATACTTTTCAGTTGGCCAACATTTCTATAAATCCTTTGTTTTTATTGGTCTTCAGTAATATTCTAATTTTCTGATATGATGAATTCGAGATTTTCATTTGTTGTCATTTGTAATCATCAAAATTAAACAAAATAAACATCTGAAATATATGAGTTTGTATGTAATGTATGAATATAATATACAAGTTTCACTTTTTAAATGGAATTACTGAAATCAATCTACTTTTTCATGATATTCTAATTTTATGACCAGCACCTGTATACGCAATGCAGACACATACAGAACTTTCAAAAACATGTTAGAAGCATGGTTACAGGAGAATCAAACCTGTAATCATAATCAATAACTTCTGTCTGCCTGTCTGATGCACTTTTATCAATGCTTTTTAAATCTTATATTTATAATAACGTCTTTGTTTTTTACAGATCAATGTCCAACTTTTATGTAGATTACTACCTATGTATTTTATTGTTTGCACTAATTTTTAATGTTGTTGTTTTTATTATGTTGGCATTTTAAACCTTGCCCAGGGACTACAGTTGAAAATTAGCTACTTAGCTAACACTGGCTCATTTACAGAAATGTTTATTAATGTGCACTGTCCCTGTTCAAATAAACACATAAATAAATAAAATAAATAAAACAAAGGGCATTAAAGAGAAGCTCCTCAGGCTTAAACTTGTAGGGAAATTATATTTCAATTTCAAATCATTCTGGTTTAAACATGTATATAAATATACTCTTTAACAGACCATATTGTGCCAAAAGTTGGAAAATTTTTATTAAAAAAATAATGATTTCTTAAAATCTGTGTTTTGTTTTCTTAGTTATCTTATGCAGGCCAGTTAATTATACGTCAGCTTGTACACCTACTTTCAGCCTCATATATCAGCGGTCATCTGTCAATAATTTTTTCCAGTCATAGCATCTTGATTCATATGTTGCAGCTAATATACGCAATGGTTGAAATCAGAATCATTTCCTTTCCCATTGAGTTCCGTCCCAGTGTTCACGGGGATGGACGTCTGTGTCTTCAGTAGGCGAAGAGCTAACAGAACTGGCAGCGTTGCGAGGCAAGGGCTCAAACATGTACGGCTGGAAGCCTTCTACACCAAACCAAGCTTCTGACGCCCTTTGGTTGGCTCATAAGGCCGTCCACAGTGAGTCAGAACCTGTTTCCCAGAAGCAGAAGAAAAGCTGAAGCACCAAACTGTGCTCAGCATGGGGGACATGTATGTGCATATGCGTTGCCCCAACAATTATTCAATATAGGTTCTGTTAATCATTCTGTTAAATGGGGTTGTTTTGACAAGTTTTCATGCTACAAATTGAAAACTAATTCAATATTTTCTTTGGCATCATGTTTCCTTTATTGATTGAAAACATATATGACCTAATAAAACTGTTGGGAGCTGGAGAAATACACCTTTTCTCCAGCAGAGTCCGCCCTGGATCCTCCCTGCTGAGCTGCTCTGCACACCTGCAGCTGATGATATCATCTGGAGGACCTGGATTACTTAAGCTGCCTTCAGACCTTGCCTCGACGCCGCAGTGTCTTAATCAGTTGGTTAGCACTTAAGCCATAGATCCCTAGTGAACCAGGTTTCCTTTGAGTCCAACCTGGATTCTAACCTTTTTGTCTCTGCTTCCAGGTTTCCTGTTTTTTCCTCCTGTGAAGCTCTGGAAGAGCTTAACCTGCCGAGCCAGCCCTCCGAGCCAAACCTGAAGACTCACTCTCTGGATTTCCTAGCAGCTCTGGATACCGAGCTGGAAACACAAGCCAAGGTCAAACCAGCCTTTAGAAGTAAGACGCTGAAACAGCTTAAGGACTCTGCCAAACCAAGCTTTCTCCGGACCCAACAGTTCCGCTCCCAAAGCCTCATCTACATTCATCAAGGTACAAATCTGAACACAATCAAGTCAAGTCTCTGCCAAGCCTTCGCTAACCAAACTGTCTCTCTCACAGACGCCAGTGAACCGGTCCCAGCCCAGAACCATTTATCAGTCTTTATTATATGTGTGAACTTGCAAATAAACTCTGTTAAACTTTCCATCCGTGTCGTCAGTGTTCTGCATATTGGGCCTCCCTGATGCCCATCATGACAGAACACTGCGGCCAAACACAAGGCCCAGCAGATCACCTCCTCCGTCGATTAGAGGAGCAAGAAGCTAAAATTCATGGACATGCTCTGGCTCTCCGTGAACTAAACACGCATATTGAGATGCAAAACCAGAGGCTCCAAAGCTACGCAAATTACGTGAGTAATGCTAATCCCGCTCCAGCAACCCAACCATTTCCGGGTCCAGTTCCGAATTTTCTATAAATTTCCGGGTTAAAGCAGCTGCTTCCGGATGGAACCAGGGTGCTTTAAAGAGTGCTTATTTCGAAGCATTAAACGAAAATATTAAGGATGAGTTGGCTACCCGCGATGAACCGGCTACACTCGAAGAACTAATCCAATTAACTATAAAACTGGACAACCGGATTCGGGCCAGAAACAGCCGCAAACATAAGAGTTTGGCGTTATTTTCCTCTGCCCCCGCCTCTAATAACGTGACTGTTGTTTCTGCCCCCACAGAACAGTTATCCAGACCAAAGCCAAAGAGCCAGCCTCTCCCTTTGCCTGTTCAGGCTACTCATCCTGGAGAAACTGAAATGGAGCTGATGCAGGTTGGACACACAAGGTTGTCTCCTGAGGAAAGGCAAAGGAGATTTTTGGGCAGACTTTGCATTTATTGTGGTGAGAGTGGACACTTCATTGCTTCCTGTCCAGAAAAATCAAAAGCCGGGGCCCGTCAGAGGTTTTGAGGAGTCTGACGGGCCATGAAGAAAATGAAAAACCTCCTCGTCTTTTGCTACCTGCCACGTTGTTTTTCCTCGACCAGAGCCTCTCTCTTTCAGCCTTCATTGATTCTGGATGTGAACGTAATTTAATAGACTCTGATCTCGTCCAACAGCTCCAAATTGCTACGGTTCCTTTAACCCAGCCTCTCAGAGTCTCTGCGATTGATGGGAAAAAACTTCATCAAGTCACCCACCAAACTCAACCCCTTGAACTTCTAATCTCAGGTAACCATCGAGAGTCCATAACCTTCTTTGTTTTTTCATCCGCATGTTCCCCACTGGTACTGGGTTATGAATGGCTGGAGAAGCATAATCCCCATATTAATTGGGCCGATCGTCATGTGGAGTCCTGGTCCACATTGTGTCACGAGACCTGCCTCCGTTCTGCAGCTCCCGCTGTGGGGTCCCCTAGAGGTGGGGGGGAGATGGACGTCCCTGACCTTACTCCGGTACCCCCTGATTACCATGATTTGGCTCCTGTTTTCAGTAAGGTCAGTGCTTCGTCCCTTCCACCACACAGACCATACGGCTGTGCCATCGAGTTATTACCCGGTGCTCCGTTACCCAGTAGTAGACTTTATAACATTTCCAAACCAGAACGCGAAACAATGGAAAAATACATTAACGAGTCGCTAGCTGCAGGAATAATTCGCCCTTCTTTATCCCCGTTGGGTGCAGGATTTTTCTTTGTTGGAAAAAAGGATGGTTCTTTGAGACCCTGTATAGATTATAGAGGCCTGAACCAAATCACTATCAAAAACAAATATCCTCTTCCTCTTCTCGCCTCAGCCTTTGAGCCTGTACAAGGAGCCACCGTTTTCACTAAGCTCGATTTAAGAAATGCCTATCATCTCCTTAGGATACGTGAAGGAGATGAATGGAAAACGGCATTTAAGACTCCTTTGGGCCAGTTCGAGTATTTGGTCATGCCTTTCGGCTTAACAAATGCCCCCGCATGTTTCCAGGCCCTAGTGAACGACGTCCTCAGAGACTTTCTCAATGTGTTTGTATTCGTATACATTGATGATATCCTGATCTACTCCAAGAATCTATCTGAACATAAGAGACATGTCCGCCTGGTTCTTCAGAGACTTCTAGAGAATAAACTTTTTGTAAAGGCTGAAAAATGTGAGTTTCACCAATCTTCAGTTACCTTTTTAGGGTTTGAGCTCGAGGGCGGGCAGGTTAAGCCTTCTGAAGAGAAGATAAAAGCTGTTTTAGAATGGCCCGTTCCAGAAAGCCGTAAGCAGCTACAAAGATTTTTGGGCTTCGCTAATTTCTACCGGAGGTTCATCAGAAATTACAGCCAAACCCCCCTCCCATTAACTGCATTAACTTCTTCCAAGAGAGTTTTTCGATGGTCCCCCGAGGCACAAGCAGCTTTTGACAAACTCAAAACCTTGTTTTCCAGAGCTCCAGTCCTAATCCAACCTGATCCATCTAAGCAATTTATCCTAGAGGTTGATGCTTCTGACTCCGGTGTAGGGGCAGTTTTGTCTCAGAAACTCGACTCTGATCAACGAATCCATCCCTGTGCCTTCTTTTCCCGTAAACTCACTCCCGCAGAACACAACTACGACGTTGGGGACCGAGAACTTTTGGCCATTAAGTTGGCTTTGGAAGAGTGGAGACACTGGCTCGAAGGAGCAGAGCATCCAGTCCTGGTGTGGACTGACCACAAGAATCTCGCCTACATCCAGTCCACTAAACAAGCTACTCCTCGACAGTCAAGGTGGTCTCTCTTCTTTTCACGTTTTAATCTCATTATCTCCTACAGACCTGGATCTAAGAACACCAAGCCCGATTCTCTCTCTCGTCTCTACGCTGTGGATCAACCTGAGTCACCCCAACCTGTCCTCCCTGCCTCATGTACCGTTGGAATGGTCACTTGGGAGATAACAGATTTAATCAACGCTGCCCTGGCCACAGAACCTGATCCAGGTAATGGACCACCTAACCGTACCTATGTTCCCTCGTCTGTTAGGTCTCGTCTCATTCATTGGATGCACTCGGCAAGATTCTCTGCTCATCCGGGAGTGAGCCGAACAGTTTCACTGATCTCAAGACGGTTTTGGTGGCCCACTTTGCATCGAGATGTAAAGGAATATGTGTCAGCCTGCTCCACCTGTGCACGGAACAAAGCCTCTCATCAGCCACCCTCCGGCTTGCTGCAACCGCTCCCTGTGCCCTCACGTCCTTGGTCCCATATTGCCATCGATTTCGTCACTGGTCTCCCAGAGTCTCGAGGTATGTCAACTATTTTAACCATCGTAGATCGTTTCTCCAAATCTTGTCATCTGATCCCTCTCAGAAAGCTTCCTACGGCCTATCAAACCGCCCAGTTGCTGATCAAGCACGTCTTTCGCCTCCATGGTATTCCCCAGGACATCCTCTCAGATCGTGGTCCCCAATTTGTCTCACAGGTTTGGAAGGCTTTCTGTTCTGCTCTAAATTGTAAAGTGTCACTAACTTCTGGCTATCATCCCCAGTCAAATGGTCAAACTGAGAGGATGAACCAACACCTCGAATCCACCCTCCGCTGTCTCACCTCCAATAATCCCACTGATTGGAGTCAATATCTCACCTGGATAGAATACGCCCATAACTCACTCAAGTCTGCATCTACCGGTCAGTCTCCCTTCCAAGTTAGCCTCGGCTACCAACCACCTCTCTTCCCTGCAGACGAGAGAGAGATATCGGTGAAGACTGTCAATCACCACATCCGTTGTTGCCAGCGTGTTTGGAGAGAGACCATCCAAGCACTCAACCGTTCCTCTGAGTCCTCTAAGAGGTTCACAGACCCCAAGAGACGTCCAGCCCCCGAGTACAAGGTCGGCCAGGAGGTCTGGCTGTCCACCCGGGACATCCCCCTCAAGGGGATGTCCCGCAAATTATCCTCGAGATTCATCGGCCCATACAAGATCACTCGAGTCATCAACCCCTCCGCCGTCCGTCTTAAACTTCCCCCGACACTCAGGATTCACCCTACGTTCCACGTCTCCCAGGTAAAACCAGTCATCTCTAGTCCCATTTGCCCTCCATCCGACTCCCCTCCACCCGCCCTGGAAGTCGATGGACATCCGGCCTTCACCGTTCGCCGGATCGTGGACTCCCGTCGGCGAGGTCGCGGTTGGCAGTACCTCGTCGACTGGGAGGGCTACGGTCCGGAGAACCGACAATGGGTTCCTGGTTCATACATCCTCGACCCTTCTCTCATTGAGGAGTATGAGCGTTCCCTCCCGTCTACCTCTTCCGCACCGCCAAGGGGCGGTCGTTGAGGGGGGGGTACTGTTGGGAGCTGGAGAAATACACCTTTTCTCCAGCAGAGTCCGCCCTGGATCCTCCCTGCTGAGCTGCTCTGCACACCTGCAGCTGATGATATCATCTGGAGGACCTGGACTACTTAAGCTGCCTTCAGACCTTGCCTCGACGCCTCAGTGTCTTAATCAGTTGGTTAGCACTTAAGCCGTAGATCCCTAGTGAACCAAGTTTCCTTTGAGTCCAACCTGGATTCTAACCTTTTTGTCTCTGCTTCCAGGTTTCCTGTTTTTTCCTCCTGTGAAGCTCTGGAAGAGCTTAACCTGCCGAGCCAGCCCTCCGAGCCAAACCTGAAGACTCACTCTCTGGATTTCCTAGCAGCTCTGGATACCGAGCTGGAAACACAAGCCAAGGTCAAACCAGCCTTTAGAAGTAAGACGCTGAAACAGCTTAAGGACTCTGCCAAACCAAGCTTTCTCCGGACCCAACAGTTCCGCTCCCAAAGCCTCATCTACATTCATCCAGGTACAAATCTGAACACAATCAAGTCAAGTCTCTGCCAAGCCTTCGCTAACCAAACTGTCTCTCTCACAGACGCCAGTGAACAGGAGTCGAGTGTGCAGGACTCGCAGCCAAACCCATTTACACAGAGACAGCTAAAACCTTTAGATAAGTCAAACATACCCGGCACATATCTGACTCAATAACCATTAAAACAACTATTTTCATTAATTTCAGACAGAACTGTTCACATACCTGTATTATTTTAAACTGCACTTCTAATATTAACCACTGTTTGGCGCCATTTCCCTTTTTCCTTTGAGCACGGAGCAACAGGCTTGCTTCGATACGCAATGAATTATGGGATACCTGAGGCTATGTAGGATATGGTGGACCCGTCCGTCAAATCGGGCAAAAAGAAGGCTGCCCTGTCACTACCCGATCCGTCCCGAAAGCACGATCCGTATTCATCAGTTCCGCATAACCAGGAGTCTTCCAGTCAGAACAGACCTCGGCACCGCGCTATGATGTAATCGGCCGACCAATTTGACCTTTGGAGGATGCAGCCTCTGAATTTGAACTTGGCACACATTTCCCTTTTTTATTTTTTTTTACTTAAAAAGTCACATTCTGCAATGAATTGTGGGAAATTCACTTCACTGCAGTCCACTTTGATGTGTGGATCAAGGGATCATAGGCGGCTGAGCCAGACGGCTCTGGAGGACTGGGAAACACTACGCCCCTGAATCCTCAGCGGGAATGTGCAGATGAAGAACACACCCCCTTCCACGCCGAGTGTCCAGCAGGTAGGAAACAAAACAAAAGGCAACAAAAAGTTTCTGCTGATAAAAAAAACTAATGGTCTGAACCCTCACCAGTAATGTCCAACATTTGGGCCTGCCAGGCCTGAGTGGAACCGACCAGAATGGAACAGTACCCAAGTAGAACCAACCTGAGTGTAACCGGACCAGCGTGCAACACGCCGGACTAGAACCTGGACCCGAGTGGAACCAGACCACTTTGTAACCGCCCCGATAAGAACCGCTCCAAGTGGAACCTGACCCGAGTGGAACAGGCTGGATTAGATCCGACCCAAATGGAAGTGGCCTGATTAGAGCCCGGACCCAAGTGGAACCTGATCAGAGTGGAACTGGACCACAGTAGGACAGGCCTGTTAGAACCAACTCGACTGAAACTGGCCTGGTTAGAACAGGCCCGATTACAACTGATCCTAGTGGAACCGATCCTAGTGGAACCGGACCTGGTATGAAATTATTTGTCTTTCAGAAGTAAAAATTGATTTTCTCTGCAGGTTCTGGTTTTACTGGTTCTGGTTTTTGACCCATTCCAAACCAACCCTCCTGGATTTATGACATTTATTGTGTTTTATGAAGAAATAGCTGATATTTGTAGAACTTTGGTTCAGTGTTTGTGGCTAAATTTGATCTGATCACTTTGGAGATATAACTTGGTGTAAAAACATCACGTTCACAAGGAAATGTGCCAAAGAAAACAGGAAAAACAAAAAACAAAAATGGACTTAGATTTAAATATTTTGCAGTGTGGAACCAGCAGCCACCAGCAATCACAGGTGGACGGATCAGCGGCAATAAAACAAGAAAATCAGCAGCTGAACGTGATCCAAATAAATCAACTTTATTTATAAAGCCTTTTAAAACAACCACAGCTGCTACAAAGTGCTGCACTTATCAGGTAAAATTAAATATTCTGTATAAAAACAACTTAGAAGTTTGAAGGAATAAAACAAACCTAGTAAAACAAATAGAATAATATAAAATAATAACAAAGAAACAAAGAAAACTCAAAACAGAACCAGAACCAAAACTTCAAGTAAGGAAGTTAAGAAAAATGAAACAGAACAGACTAATGACTAGCAAGAAAATACAAGAAAGTGAACTAATGTGATAAAACCAACAGCAAGGGAAACAAAAGGAAGAACATTTTAAAGTCAGATAGGAAAAGAAATAAGTCAGCAAACGATGCATCAGGAGACGTAAAAAACAAATGAAATGTTATAAAACGGATGGGTTATAAAAGCTGAGGATGGAGGAGGAGGTAATAAAGTCCTTTCTGGAAACATGTGGGGTAAAGTGTTCGAGGTTTAAAATGATTGTTTGGCAGCTTTAGCCGCCTCTGAGGAGGCGGCGTCTCCACGGTAACCCTGATGATGAATGGAGGCCTTTCACCTGTCCGTCCAGCGCCGCTGGATGGCTGTTCTCTGCAGTGCCTCTTTGAACCTTGAAAACCAGTTTGAGGGAACAAAAGCAAACAAATCACATTGTCAGCATTGTTCACTGTCTTTCATGACCTCCTATTTAGGAACCTTTTGCTTCTCCTCATTCATGGTCCTCCAAGAAAGTCAATGGTTCCTCACATCCTATCAGGGCAAATCAGGAGGATACATGCTAATCCCCTTAATCTGGCCTTTCTCCTGCGTGCAGCCAAAGGGAGAGAGGGACCACAAAGAGTAATCCTGTCAGGGAAACAATAGGATTAGGAGCCCAGCCCCACAAGTGACAATCAGGTATCCACTGACTGATCTGCCAAGCAGGAGCCCGGCCTGCAAAGCCCCGGTTCCCCCGTCTTTACTGTGACTTTATTTTTGTTTGGCAGGGCTGAGAGGGATGGGGCCGCAGCAGGAGGCCCCATCCTTTCAGGGACCGCTGGAGGTCTGACAAGGCTGAGGTCTTCAATGCATCAGGGGCTGAGGAATGACTGACATGTGGGAGGGGGACTGGGAAAGTACCAACTCTGGATGTCAGACCTTTGCTCAGGTGTTTGTGGACTATGAAATGATAGAGGCTCTATATCAGCCGAACAGAGGCTCCTGTGGAACAAAACTACCAGATTTAGTCCGTGAGGCAGACACCCTGTCTACTTTTAAAGGTCTTTAAACTTTCCTTTTTGATAAAGCTTATAGTTAGATTGGCTCAGGTTATCCTGAGTTATCTCTATAGTTATGCTGCTATAGGGTTAGACCGCTGGAGGACATAGGGACCCCTGTTTCATCATTCTGCTTCATTCTATCTCTTTTCTCCAACTATGCAATATCTGTTAGTTCAATCTCTAACGTTCTGCTCTCTCTGCTTTTTCTCATAGTAGCTTCATCTGGTCTGTTCCTGTTTGGCTGTGACTCCATCCTGGAGAGAAATATCAGCTGTGCTGCTGCCATCAACACCTTTGTTTATAGATGTTTGGAGATCAGCCTGTTTTTCAGTGTAGTCCTGTTTCTCTGACTGTGACTGGCTGGATGTGCTTTCTTCATCCTCAAACATGGAAGCTGGCTCAGAGCTTGTCTGCCTGGCTGTGTGTTTCCTGGACTGGGCCGCCTGTGGAGCTGGTTGACAGTTGCCTTTTTTTTTATCTATGCTTCTTTTTCTATGTCTGCTTCTGTCGCCTTGAACCCCAGTCGGCCTCAGCAGATGGCCGCTCACAAGGACCCTGGTTCTGCTGGAGGTTTCTTCCTGTCAAAAGGGAGTTTTTCCTCTCCACTGTCGCTACAAGCATGCTTAGTGTGAGGGATTGCTGAAGAGTCAATGAGTTGATGCAATCAGCAGGTTTTCCTTAGATAGAAAACTTTGAACTAATCTGACTGGATGATCTGGTTAAATTGTTTCTCTAAATTGACCTGAGATGACATGTGTTGTGAATTGGTGCTGAATAGCCATCCAGCCTCCTCATGTTGGCTCAGATGCTTTACGTTTTGTTTGTTCTGAGAGATTGACACTCACTAATCATCCTCTAATCCAGTGACTCCATCAAAGAACAAGAGCTCCAGCTGTGGTCTTCCTGCTCGTCAAAGACCAGGTGTACTGTATGTGGGCTTTCACCACCCGACAAAGGATCCCTCACACTAAGCATGCTTAGTCGTAGCTAAGTGAATTTGGGAGGTCAAAGACACCGATCCAACCCAGTGTGTGATCATCATGGAAGGGTCAGACCCACGTAAACACAAACGGAGTGTTTCCACAGTGATGCCAACAGTTTGCCATGAGGTCCACCTGCGTTAATCCCTTCAAAGGCTGCGTGTCAATCCAGACGACTCGTCTGAAGTGTTTTCCTGGAGGAACATGCAGGGTGGCAACACATGTGACCGTCTGTTTTTAGGTTGTGAGCTTTGGATTCACATCGCCTCAGGCTTGTGGATTTGGCCTTCGCTAGCAGGTTGCAGCATGTTTATCCTAAAATGTTCAACAATGCTTTCCTGTATATCTCCCAGATATCCATGCTGATTGGTCCATGTCAGCAGGGTGGGCTCATGTCGATGTTAGCGCTCAGGGTGTTGCAGATACTGAATTTGAGGCGTTTCCTAACATGGAATCATGGTCCAACAGCTCTACTTTTGGCCTGGTGGCGTGGCATGCCAATGAAGAATCCTTATTGTCTGAAAACAGGTACAATGTTGGTGATTCATTGGGCATGGTGGATGTGGCGCGGTTCAAACGTCTGATTTGCATCAGCTGAGTCCAAAGCGTCGGACGCCAGAGTTGTGAGATCTGAACTTTTGTAGCTTGATGTGGCGCCTTAGCCAATCAGATACCTGGATTTTCTCTCTTGTCTCTTTGACAGAAAACATATTCAGAGCTTAAAAACTTCCCAGACAGAATCTTTTTGTAACAAAGAAAGTGTTCATAGATTCTATGAACACTATTCATAGGTTCTATGTTCCTTTTCTATGTCTGCTTCTGTCTCCTTGAACCCCAGTCAGCTTCAGCAGATGGCCGCTCACACTGAGCCTGGTTCTGCTGGAGGTTCTTCTTGGTAAAAGGGTTTTTCCTCTCCACTGTCGCTACAAGCATGCTTAGTGTGAGGGATTGCTGAAGAGTCAATGAGTTGAAAACTTTAAATCAATCTGACTGGATGATCTGGTTGAGTTGTCTCTGTAAAGTGACCTGAGATCACATAATTTGAATTGGAGCTTTAGAAATAAACTGAATTGAAACTGTTAGGATTATTTTATTGATGATATGTGAGACTGTAAAAACTCTAACATTACCTGCCTGTTACTGTCAGATCTATTGTCTTCCCAAACAGTTTTTCTAATTAGGACAGTTCTTTTGTCAGAATACACAGATCAATTTGTAAATAACAGAGATTTGGGAATAAAATGATAGTATACATAGAGTGGATAACAGTGAGTTCTCTATGCTTTCATCATCACACTACATAATATTTTGATAAGGTTGGAGCCAGTGACATCTCATCTGCAAACGTGTATAGACTTTGACAGACTTTATTGTCATTTTGTACACACAGGGTTTATACAAAACTACATTTTGTTCAGTACAGCTCTTAAGACATTTCCATTTTTCAAAGTGCAGCAGTGATCAAATTTAAACATAGGACTGAGATATGATTTACAGTTTTTCCAACATTTAGCTTTTTTATTTATTTTTTTATTTTATTCAACAGTTCAGCAGTCTGATGGCAGTGGGGAAGAAACTGTTGCAGAATCTGTTGGTCTTGCAGTGAATGCTGCAAAGCCTCTTCCCAGAGGGCAGCAGTCCATGGTGGGGGGGTGGGGGGTCATTGATGATGTTACGGGCTTAGGACACGCAGCGCTGGGATGAAATGTCTTTAATGGAGGGAAGAGGAGCCCCCATGATCTTCTCTGCTGTTCTCACCACTCCTCTCACCTTCTTCCAGTCTGAGGCGCTGCAGCCTCCACACCACACAGTGAGACAGCTGGTCAGAACGCTCTCTATGGTGCTGCTGTAGAAGGTGGGGAGGATGGGTGGGGGAGGGTGGGCTCTCCTCATCCTCCATAGGAAGTACAAGCACTTCTGTGACCTTTTGACCAGTGAGGTGGTGTTTACATTCCAGGTGAGGGTGTCTGTGATGTGCACCCCCCGGGAATTTAATGCTGCTGACCACCTCTACAGCTCTTCTTCTCCACATTCAGGATCAGGCTGTTATCTTTCCACCAGTCCACCAGCTGCTCCACCTCCTCTCTGTAGTCCAGGTCATTATTGTCTCTGATGAGGCCCACCAGCGTGGGGTCGTCTCCAAACTTCACCATGTGATTGGTGGTGAACCTGTGTGTCATGATGTGATAATGCGTCAGACTGGAGCTGTGTAAAATGCTTCCTTAATTGTGATTCGTGCCACTTCATGAGATATGAACCCGGTTGGTAAGCAGCTGCCTTCTGTAACTCTAAGCAACTTCTCTGAACTGAGTAAGATTATAATTTCTATTAGAATCTGTTGTCCTGTCTCCTGGTTATTTACGGACGAGGACTAGGGCCACTGAAAAAATAAATACAAGTTAACTGATTTTTGAATTTTATTTCAGTTTAATATGGGAAGAAGTTCAGAATTCTGACTTTTTTCTCAAAATCCTGTGTTTAATCTCAAAATTCTGACTTTAATCTTAGAATTTTGGATCTTAATGTAGATGGGCACCATGAAGGAAGAGATGTGGGAGCACTCAGCTTCACTGACAAAGATGTTAGTTGTTTGGGAGGGCCAGTAACACTTTGGTGAGCAATTACAGAATTATTAGTTTTTGCGTGCCTAAGGGGTCGTGGTGATGCTATTTCATTAATAGAAGAGCAGAAGGTGATTCAAACAAGAGTACTAGTTAGTTTCTAGACAAGGCTATGGCTTGATCTTAACATGCGTGTTAGCTGTCAGAATTCAGTCAGAATTCTGTGAAAAAAAGTCAGAAATCTGACTTTTTTCCTTTATTAAACTGAAATATTAAAAAATCTGTTAACTTTTTTTATTTCTTCAGTGGCCCTAGTCCTCTTCTGCAATTATCTAATACGTAAACATTATGAAGTGTTATTTAAAGAGTTTGTCACAAATGATCATTGCTCAGGAAAAGAACCAGAGAGAGAAAGCTTCAAGATCTAAGCTCTGCCCAAAATTTTAAAGTAAAAAAAAAAAAAATTGATTAAGTTCCTTTTTTGTTTAGTTGTTTTTAAAATACAAAAATACAAGACTTTAATGTGTTTTTCAATCTGCTTTTAAATTTTGAATTTTTTTTTTAACAATGATCATTTCTTTTTACTACTAAATGTTTTTTTTTTTACCTTCTGTATAAAAATTATTTCGTTTTTGTGTTGTCTCTTTTGAAATCTTTTCGGTTTCAATTTTTTTTTCAATTTTAAGTTTAAAAAACATTTTTCAGTTTCATGTCTTTTTGTTTCCTGTTCCAAACCGACTTTTAAATATTTTCTAGGAAAGGCACAGATTTTGCTCCATACAATATTTTTTTTTCATAATTAGAAAAGAAGCAAAAAGCGACATAAAGGTAGAAAAATGAAACCCCTGATAAGAAGAGGAGCGTCACCGTCTTTAGGTGAACAGTTCTATGCTCTGCTATCAGGTTCCTGTTCTGGTCCAGATCCAGATTAGAGCCATTTATGCTAAAGCAAAACTATTTAAAGGTATAGAACATGATCTTTTATTTCCAGGTGGATCATCTAAATAAGTGATTCTCCTAACTGTCAATCATTCTGGTGATATGTTTACGTAAGGCAGTCCTACATTCTCACGCCGTTAGCAATCTTTTCTGCGCATGCTCACTTTCAGGCGTATATCTGTGGTGAGCTACGGTTTCAGACGGTCTTTGAAGGTCACCTTTCTTACAGCAGTTCTTTGAAAATGGCAGAGGGTCGTAAGAGAAAAAGTGTTTACGAAGTGCGTGAGAAAAAAAGGAAGGCCTCAGGTATATCCCCGAATTCTTGCGCTGTCAGGGTTCTGCCTTTTGTTTAAGTTTATTTTTATTTTGTATTTGCAGTTATTTTTTTAGCAATGTTTTGTTCTTGGGCTGCTCTCTGTTGCCCCCTTGTGTTTGTTTCCTTTTCCCTTGGATTTCTTCTCAATGCTTCCATCCACACCTGTTCCTTGTCATCTCATTAGTCCAGTCTTGGTTCTGTCTCCTATATAAACTCTCCCGGTGCAGTTCCTCAGTGCTGGTTCCTCGTCTTTTCCTGGCTCCTCATGTATGTTTTCCCTGATGTCTCCTAGATTCTGTTTTTTTCTGTATTCGTTATTTTGGATTTTTGGATTTCTGGCTCAGTTGCTTCATTAAATCTACAAAACTCACCTCTTCCTTCTCACCTCTGCATTTGGGTCCTCAAAAAGTTCAACCCAACAGTGACGGAGACTCTCCTCACAAAGCATTATTGGATTTACTGTTGCCACCTGACAGCGGCGACTAATAACAATCATGGCGCAGGCTCTGCGCAGAGGGGGAGGAGTTATGTGACCAATGGTGCAAAAAGTAGTGATCATCTGTCTGAACAGTCAGTTAACTTAGTTCACTATAAAGTCAACTATATAGTCCCCACTCTATAGAGTGATGGAGGGATTTAGGGGTTAGGGTTGACGTTCAGACACAGTTAGCTGGTATGAGCTATAAGAACAGAAATTTTAAACAGAGCGTGCATGAGGAGAAATGGGCTCCTGCACGCTCTCGCACACGCATTTGTTTTAAAATAAAATTTTTCACAATTTGGAGAGAATCTTCCACCATACCTTTAAACTCTGAAAGCCAAACCTTCATGAGGAAAGTTTAATTTCAGAGGTGTATTCCAGAGTTTGCAGGAAACATGAGGACCAGAGGCGTCACCATGTAGGAAATATATCTCTTTATTGGTTGAATGTCTCTGTGTGGGTCATGTGATGTGAGCCGGGTTCTGTCTGAAGTCCAAGCAGTGCAGGGCGGTGGCCAGAGCGGCGTACAGGTGGGAGCTGCTGAACCTCAGGCAGTAAACTGGGCTGCTCACAGAGTCTGAGCTTAGCTGGAAGAACTGAAAACAATGTTTCTGTTAAATTCCTCTGAAGGGGGAAGTTTTCCATCCCACTCTGAGAAGGAAGACCTACCTGCAAGCATCTAGCCTGTCGCTTGTCCCAAATCCGGACCACACCGTAGTACGAAGAGCCGCTGGCGATCATGTTATTCCCGTCGGTCTGGATGCAGTAGAGAGCGCTGTCATGAGGCTCCTCCCACTCCATCACGCACTTCCTGTTGGAGGAAAGCAGAGATTTGATTCCAGTGATACATGGAGCCGTGTTCCCCCATCAGATACTGTTCCCCCCTACATTAGACAGGGGCAACGGTATGTGAGGGGGTGTGGTCTATCTATCTCTCCCTATAGCCTAACATTTGATCGTTCAGCTTTCCCGTAAGGGGGGGTTACCATTAGGCAAAACTTGGCCCCAAGTTCCTGGGGCCCCATAAAACTCTGTTAACATGTATGGTTAATACAACTATTCCTTATTGGTGCACATTATGTTTTTGTTTTTGCTCCTAGCGTCAAATCCAGCGACTTTTTTCTGCTAGTGGAGACTTTGGAGACAACATCTAAAAGCAGCGAACTCTGCTCTCCAGAGCGAGTAGATTGGTAACCCCGCCTCCTGCTCTCCTCTATCTTGTCTGCTGTCATGATTCATGCAGCTATTATTTCATCCAAATGAAAAATGGAGAACAGAGAAGCAGATCATGGCTTGTCTACAGTGAAAAGAAGGACTGGGTTATTTGCTTTGGAAACAAAGGAAGGAGCAATCAGCTAAGTGAGCTTAGTGCTTGGAAAACATCTTTCATTCCTTTTGAGACAGCATGAAAAGTCAGCTGAGTACAAAACATAGAGAGGAAAAAAACAAGGAAATGAACAAGAAGAGAGGGACACAACCTAGAACAGATAATGGATGTCTATTCTATTAACATTTCTCTATCTGTATAAAGGGTCTAATTTATGTGTATTCTTCTCAATTTAGAGGGGCCCCTGCCTGTCTTTGCCCAGGGCCCCAAATTTCCTAAATGTGCCCCTGGTCAGCTGTTACGTGCCTTCAGCAAGCATTCCAGTTTTTTTGCCTTTTGGGCATTGCGGAGATGCAGAGGAAACCTCATCTGATGGGGGAACATGGCTCGATGTGACACCGCATCTTTCTGTGTTCAGACTTCTGACTGTTAACTGATCCATTATTGTTCCTTATAAGCTACCCAGGATTTTCCCACCCTAGTTTCCTTGGTAACGGTTTAACACACCTTATCGACATCAAAGACTTTCATTGTTCAGTAACCCTGTCCTGTTATTTGCTCATAATGTACCAGAGATCAGCACCAAGGTGTCGGTATTAACCTAAAAAGTTCCCTTCATCTGATTTTTCTCATTTTGATGTTTGTCCCAGTTTAACTGGCCCCAGTTATGTCAACTGGTTCCAATATGCTGGGAACCAGTAACTGGAGCAGGAGGGCATTTCCCTTACCAGTGTTTGATGTTTAATGTTTAAAGTCTAATAATATCTTTTCACTTTACTTTCACATCATTAAGTTATAAAATCCTGGATTTTAATCATCATGTTCTCAGTAAACTCTACATTTAATCAGCCATAGTGGAACCGACTGATACTACATACTGAAGGAAATACAACAGCATGTATTAGGAATAATACAAATGCCAGTAACTTCACCCTCATTCAATTTAATTCAGTTTATTTCTCTAAATCACATCATCTCACCTCAATGCTCTGTACAGAGACAATTCAGTCAGCCTGGTTAGAAGTTTGCGATCTAAAAAACAGTGATGGACGAAGTACTCAACAGTAGTACTTGAGTAAAAGTACTGATACTCGTAGTCAAATCTTATTCAAATTACTCTCTCAAACATCTACTGAAGTTAAAGAATTGATGTGCTCATGTTTATTGTTCTTTTTTTGAATTATTTTTTTATTTCAAAAAAAGTACTTACGTATTCAAAAGTAGATACATTTAAAAGTATTTCAGTATCCAAGAATACAAATTACATTTCCTAATATCAGAACATTTCTGTGTAATTTTCAGAGTAATTCTAAAGAAGCTGTAACTTTCAGATACCACCTGATGTATTGATGCATAGAACCACATGCTATAGATTCTGCACCACCTGGAAAGAACTTCAGCATAAAGATGAGGACAGATATTTTATTATTTCACTTTTAAAAGCAAACTGATTGTCCTCACTTTTTCTTTATAGAATAGAGGTTAAAGGTTGAATCTATGACCACAAAGAAACTATAACTCTGACCTGAGACTCATCCTACTGAACAACTTGGACACATGGCAACAACTAATAAAATTAGAAACTAATAATATCTGCTCTGAGTTCCTCACATCTGTGCAACGTCAGTAAATCTGTAAATCAGAAGGAACTAACAGCTTCTTAGAAATGGAGCGTTGTGCCACGATCATGGTTTTTGGACATTGAGAACCAGTGTCCATGTTTCATCTTGACATGATGACCGGAGAAGAAAATACAATTTTGACTCATAAACAGCTGTAAGACCTCTGCAACCGCCTCAAATCACTCTTTCATTTATTGTTCTAACACACAGTTAGTAGGGCGTGTGTTCATAAAAAATGTATAACAGCTGACATAATATCTGATTAAATAAGATATTTACCACAATAAACATCTTAAAGTATCAGAAATATAAACTCCCAGCTGGCTGGGAATTGAATATAACAGTTATTCACAACATTAATGTGGCATCCAACCTGCATGGGAATTGAATATATTAAAATCACAACAGGAGTGAAAGTTATAAGTACTCCCCAAAAAATGACTCAAGTAAAGATACTGAAAGAAAGTACTTAAGTACAGTAATCAGTACAGTTCATTTACTGTTTCTTTCACCACTGCTAAGGAAAACCAGGTGACTGCATCCAGTCATTGACTTGGAAGACATGCTCCTCCTAAATAACCTTTGCTTGCATTTTGTCATCGACTTTAAAGCAATCCCTGACACCAAGTATGCTTGTAGCGACAGTGGAGAGAAAAAACTCCCCTTTGAACAGGAAGAAACCTGCAGCAGAACTCATACAGACGTCAATACCAAAATAAACACTTTTACAGTGGAGGGTCAACAGATTTATAAACTCTTAGTAAAATAAAATGTGACATGAAAATGGCTGCATTTTTTGGGAATTCAAGTAAATTTCCTACATGTTGTTTGCTGCATTCTAATATAATGTTTGCAACCAAAAACATCCTTAAATGGCCTGACTGGGAAGCTTTCCTCATCTGACTCACGAGTTTTCCTTAAAACTATTGAGTTTTTTTTCCAGAAGGCTGAGTGGCGTGTTCTGTTGCTCTGAGGTAGGAGCAAATCAAAGGGAAATCAAAGTTTAACAAGCACTTAGTTCATGTAAAAAAGCGAGGGCAGGTTATATTGACAGCTCAGAACACAGTCGACAACAAGAGGCTAAAACTGGGAACGCATGAAAACTGGTTAAAGTTTGTCAACAGGTCAAATACAATCAGGGACTGAAAGAAAGAAACATTCAAAGTCGCTCCAAGTGACTGACGCCGAAGGTGTGTGCGCAGCAGGCAGAGAGGGAACGAGCACTTTCTCCCAGGAGACACCAATCCTCCATTAGAGCCGCTTCATCAATAAGTGATGGGGAGGCATCAGGAGCAGACAATGGGGCAGCACATGGATCCTATGCACAATGCACTCTCTAATTTTAGTTCACCTCCATGGGGGAGGTCAGCGACTGAATAGTCAGGGTAAAGGACACAAACGACACAAAACCAAACAGGGAAGCAGGTTTCAGATCGGTGAATTGTTGTGGTTGCTCCTCTCTGTGGGGTGGGGGGTGGTGGTGGGAGGATGCAGATAAAGAAAAACCATGAAGGTAGACTAAGAAGAAACTGCTGTTTCCTCCCATGAACCACACATTTATGAGATAAAGTCAAAACAGATGTCTGATAACGACTGATTTAAAGTCGTAGGGAAATTAAATTTAAATGTGAAATCATTGTGGCTTAAACATGTATATAAATATACTCTTTATAAGACAATATTGTTTCAAAATGTAGAAATTTCTGTCTTAAAATCTGTGTTTTCATTTTCGTTATCTTATGCAGGTCAGTTAGTTATACGTCATCTTGTACACCTAATTTCAGCCAATCATATGTCAAAGGTCATCTGTCAATCTAATTTTTTTATAGCATGTTGATTTATATGTCGCAGCTAATATACGCAGCGGTTGAAATAAGAATTATTTACTTTCCCATTGAGTTCCGTCCCAGTGTTCACGGGGATGGACGTCTGTGTCTTCAGCAGGCGTAGAGCTAACAGAACTGGCAGCGTTGCGAGGCAAGGGCTCAAACATGTACGGCTGGAAGCCTTCTACACCAAACCAAGCTTCTGCCGCCCTGGCGTCCTCTTCTACAACATCTTCATCCCCGCTTTCCTCCTCTAAATAAAAAATGTATGATGGAGGAGACTCATCCACGACCTCCGTCACTAAACTCTCCTCTTGCATGTTTCCTCTGTCCATAGCTTTCCTTAATAGTGTCATTTCTAAGTCACCAGTTTAGTGCTACTTGGTCCCAATATAATTTCCCATTGGGAACCTGCTAGCACTAAGTTGCTAACTGGTTAGCAAGATGCTTCCCAGAAACCGGCCACAATCAAACTTGCTTGTGAACCTTCCGCCACAACAATCGGTGGGATTGATAAACGACCAATCACATTCACTTTATTCACTTGTGTAAAGTCGTGCAGCACTTTGGAGAATTCGGGAGAAAGGTTGGAACAGCCCTTTTCCTATGACTGTGAACTAAGCTGGGCTCCGCTTTGATCCATATCAACTTTGTTTTCCATTCATATTTTAAAATGTTACAGAATTAGTTTAGAAACACCAATAAACTATTTTAAATAACTGAGATGTGAAAGATTGGATCCAAAAACACTGAAGCTCTGGGCTTTTGGTTTGGTCAAGACATTCAATCATATCACTAGCTCACTGCTACTCCAGCTGGTACTTTATGTATTTTTTATTTATTTTTTTACTGCTTGGAATGGGGGTCTTTTGGCCCCCATTCCAAAGGGGTGGACCCGTTCGTCCCCAATTTGCATGTTTTCTAAACCAAAACAAGGCTTTGTTTGGCTACTGTATAAAGCCTTCAACTCAACGCTATTTCTGACATTTTGAATTGAAAAAGCTTCCTGGATGAGAAGCGAAACTTCTTCAAACTTGGAAACAAAGTCCAGTGGATTTTTTTTTTAAACTTTGTTGGAATCTTTAAATAAAGTTTTCAACGTTTTTTTTCCTCCGCAACTACAAATCGTTAAATTCTGGGAAGAGTTGGACGCAATGGTGGAAAAAAAAACAGTCTCCATTGCTTCCAAATGCTTCCTTTTCATGTGTGGACTCAAATATTCCAAGTTATCAGGGAGCGGAGGCGGTGGCTGGCTGAGGCCAGACTCTGAGCTACAATTAAATTCAGTTTATTTCTATAGCACCAATTCACAACACATGTCATCTCAAGGCACTTTACAGTTCAACAGATCATCCAGTCAGATTGATTCAAAGTTTTCTATCTAAAGAAAACAAGTTGGTTGCATCGACTTATTGACTCAAATGCAATTCCTCACACTAAGCATGCTAGTAGCAACAGTGGAGAGGAAACACTCCCTTTGAACAGGAAGAAACCTCCAGCAGAACCAGGCTCAGTGTGAGCGGCCATCTGCTGAGGCCGACTGGGGTTTAAGGAGACAGAAGAGGACGAATGATTTAAAGGTCCTACTAAGGGCTGAAAAAAAGAGCTTTATTTAAAGCCACCAGCAAACTGCGAAGAGCCATAGCTCTATGTAAGTGCTTAGCAGGAATTACTTTATGGGTTCATCACACGTAGGGCTGAAACAATTAATGGGATTAATCGATTATTGAAATAATCATGGACTAATTTAGTAATCAAATAACCGTTAAATAGGGTATAGAGAATCTAAAACATGCCTTTAGCTGAAACAGAAACTCACTATTGAAAAAAAAAAAAAACAGGTAAATCCTTTGCATTTAAGATAAAAATATTTTTTCCTCTGTCATTCTGCTCTTTCCAGAACTCAAGAGGAAAACTTTTAGTTTCACCTGGTTTAATTCTGTAAAAAGAACTTCTTTAAATGGTAAATGGCCTGTACTTATATAGCGCTTTTTCAAGTCAGGAGACTTCAAAGCGCTTTACACTACATTCATTCACCCATTCACGCACACACTGATGGTGGCAAGTTACACTGTAGCCACAGCTGCCCTGGGGCTCACTGACAGAAGCGGGGCTGCCGTACACTGGCGCCACCGGGCCTTCTGACCAACATCAGTAGGCAATGCCGGTGAAATGTCTTGCCCAAGGACACAACGACACTGAAAGCCGGAGCCGGGGCTCGAACTGACAAGACTTCGATTTCAGGGCATTTTAAATTAATCAATTGGCAAAATAATTGCTAGTTGCAGCTCTAAGTTTAACTGAATCAGATAATCCAATGATCTGTTTCACTGCTGCTTCCAGCTTTAAAACAATATCATCAGACAGTTATACAGGCGGAGGGCTTTGATCATGGCTTATATGCTTTATGATTGTGTTTTTAGCTCTAAGCTAAATTAAAAATTAATTAAGGTTTAATATTTATTCTGATTTATTGCAGCTCTGTCACATAAGGCTCTTCATAGGAATACGTGGTTTCTTTATTCTTCTGGTTTATAGACCATTGCATATCTGTCTACTGAACAGGGGGGCTGGCCAATCGAGGGCGCTAGGGCGCCACTCCCCTCACGCAATGACCTTGATTAAGACATAAGAAACAAATAAAAATTAAATAAAAAAATAAACTATCCCAAAATATATTCATATATGTTTTAGATGTGCAAGATAAATATCTAATCTTTAATGACAAGTAAAGCTGTTTCATTTGTAGTCACAATGGTGACATATTACCGAAAATCTCCCCCTATAGACTCTGGTTAAAAGTTGTCCATAGGCAGCAGCTCCTCTTCAATGGTAAAGGTAGGAGCATCCTGCTGAAAGCAGCTTTATTTGCTCACCATCTCCCCCCACAGCGCGGATGTAACAGCCATCTGTTAGAAAGTGTGGCTGATTGACAGGTTTATAGAATTATTTAGCAACAAGGCTCGGCTAACTGCATGCAGCGAGGCTAAGGCTTTATTCTGCTTTCCCTGCCTCCTTTTTCAAACGTCTGGATCTGACCCAGCAAGGATAAATACAGCTAGGACTGATTTAAAGCACTTTGCAGAACATTTTAAAATGTTGTTTTTTGTTGTTGGCATTCATGTAAATATACTGGTGTGATACCTTAGTATTCATTTGATTGGTTTTTGGTATACGTCTATTTTGAAGTTATAGCATCCACTCTACACTATGCGTATTTCCTGTTTGGTACCTTACCGGCTTGTTTTGTTTGTATGACCGCCATTGTGGAAAACGACTTGTGAAGATTAACCAGCTAGAAGAGTGAGGTGCGCGAGAATGCTGGGACCCTTTTTCCACCTGGATCCCCGCTCTTTTTGGCCCTAATGTCCCTCCGTTGTCCCACAAACTTGCCCCCACTTCCTCACCGCCTTGGCTCTATCTAGACCCACAGCTAGTTCCTGATTGTCCCTCTTGCGTTGTGGCGTGGAATAATATAGCACAGAACACGCTTCAATATTGGGCATAAATCAAAAATATCTGCGACACTCTGCTGCGGGAGGATAACCAGGCCTTTAGGCACCTCCTATTCACCATCCCCATGCTCCCCCTGACCCAGATCTAAATAAACGACGAGTAGTTATCAACGTGGCGGACAACAGTCAGTTGTATGCTATGTCACCGGGGGACTGGGTAAAAGCAGAGAAACGCCACATCTATGAGGAGGACTCGTCAGGATGGGTCCCTGTTAGAGTGAAACTGTTGTTCAAACGCAGGACTTTAAATCTTCCAGGCCTGTTAATGCGGCTCATAACTGGAGTCTGACATGCAGCAGAAATCATGTTCTGCGTTTTTCCATTTATTTGTGGTTTATTTTCGGTTTAACCTCTAAACAGCAGCATTGTCCTGAATGACCCTGATAAGTTGTTTTTTTTGGTTGTATGAATTATTGATACCTAAAAGGGGACCCCTGTCTGCCAACCTCACCCCCCCATCCCAAGAGCGATCCGCCATTCACATCTGATTTGTTTTACTTCACTGATCCCCCAAAAAATCCTGCCTGAAACCTTTGAGCACCTGCTGTCCTAAATCAATGCTTTCTCCTGCAATATGTTGGGGCGCTGCTGAGAAATCCTGCATGTCAAGCATTTACATCGCCTCCGACACCACGGAGACGCCTGAGCGTGGAAATGAGGCAGAATGACTCACCACGACGCCGCCAGCGCTCCTTCTGGGAAATGACTGAAGCCGAGGGCACACAGTAGATTCCACTGGGTTAAATATGTAGTGTGAAAGTACATCGACCCTTTCAGAGTTATCACAACAACAACTGGAGTAGGATTTACACACTGCAAAAAATTAAAATCTACGTTTATTTTTCTGAAAATAAGAGAATTTTGTCTTGAATTAAGCAGTTATGTGATACACCTTGGCAATGGAATAAGGCAATTTACATTTAAAATAAGAAAAAAATAACTGCACTCTCTTATTTCAAGTGCATGCTATCTAATTATATTGTTTTATACTTATTTTAAGAGGCAGATCATCTTATTTACCTGCTGAAATTAAGGGTAAATAAGACATTTCTACTCATTTTAAGACTGTTTTTGCAATGCACTACGTAGAATTCTAATTTAATACTATTTCCGAGTGGGACCAAATGCACTCTTTAAGTGTTACCTTAACACTGCAAAATTTATTGTGCAGAATGGGAATTTTTCAACTTCTAAAGCAGAAAACAGTGAACATAGAAACGTAGACATGGCCAGACGTGAGGAGGAACGTTGGCTCCACCACAAAAAAATTAAGGAAAGAAATTCCTCATGAACAGAAGATAAAAACCAAATCCAATTTAAATTTGCTCCCACTGAACAACGGGAGAAACTTTAATCCAGGAAATCAGAGTTTTTGTCATAAAACATGGAAACTATGGGAGCAATATTGTTGCAGAATTATTTGCAAATCTGTGTGGAGAGTTGTGTCTCTTTTTCCCCCCTGTCTTTAGGCAGAAAACCCCCCCACATTTCATCACAAATATAGTGAATAATGAGAAGATGTGGAGATGCTTGACATCATGGCAGAAGAAGCAGCACACTGCAAAAACCATCTAGAAATGAGTAAACATTTTTTAAATTACGTGTATTTAGCCTGAGCAGGCTAATTAGACGCTCTACCAATGGAATGAGTATTTTACTCCTAAAATAAGATAATTAGATAAGATGCACGTGAAATAAGACAATGCAATTGCTTTTTCTTATTGTAAATGTAAATTGTCTTGCTCCATTGGCAACATGCCTCAAAAAAGAACTTATTTTAAGAAAGAAAAATGATTTCTTTAGCTTTCAATTTTTTGCAGTGTAGGAGGCCTCATCATGTTTTCATCATGTCACGGAGGCATGGAGGCAGAAAAAGAGCTGAAATGGTCCATCCACTGAGTGTCATGACCTGGCCTGATAGCTTCACCCTAATTGTTCATTTGACTCACCTGCCTAGTTCTGCCCGGTTCCTAATTTTCCACCTGCGTCTGTGCTTTATATTCGGTTCAGCCCGAGCGATCAGGGCCAGATCATTGTTCCTGCGACATATGAATCAAGATGCTATGACCGAAAAAATTTGATTGACAGATGACCGTTGATATATGATTGGCAGAATTTAGGTGTTCAGACTGACGTATAACTAACTGGCCTGGATAAGATAACAAAAAAAAAAAATTTATTTTATTTTTTAAATAGAAATGTTCTAAATTTTGGGACAATATCTGATAAAGATTACATTTAGATACATGTTTAAGCCAGAATGATTTGAAATTTAAATATGATTTCCCTAAGACTTTAAGGAAATGTAGTTCAATCCCTCCTTAAAGCTCAGGCTAAACCTCCAGTCGGTCATGATCTACTCTACTTTGGGAGCACAGAATAAAAACTGTCTGTGTCCGATTAAGGGGCTGCATCCTCTAAACATGGCATTCCCAGACAGGATGCAGCCCCTGTTTGTCTGAAGCTGAGAAACAGAGTGAAGAAGAGGCCTACTGTGGGCTGAGCCTGAGGTCCCACTGTCGAATGAAGGTATCGTAGCCGCAGGTGAAGAGCTGGAACGGAGACTCAAATGCAATGTCCAGAACTCCTGCACCGCGCCGGAAGTCCGAGCCCAGACTGCACACGCAGGCTAATCTGTGGAGGAAAGCAGGAAGATTATTGCTTTAGACGTTACGCACATGTCTGAGAGGTAGCCAGCTCTGACAGATAGAAATAAAACCCATGAATAGGATTTAAAAGGGCAGAATATGACGTTACACTGAAAAACATAAAAATCGAGATTAGTCATTTCTTTCTTAAAATAAGTGCATTTATTCCTGGATTGAGGACATAAAAAAGACATTTTGCCAATGGAACAAGACAATTTACATTTAATATAAGAAAACACAATTGTATTGTTTTATTTCAAGGTTATTTTATTTTTTTTATTTTATTTATATTTTACTTATTTTAAGAGTAAAAATACTCATTCCATTTGCAAACTATCTCAATTACCAACTCAAATTAAGGTAAATACAATTAATTTAAGACATTTTTGCTTATTTCTAGATCGTTTTTCCAGTGTATGGAGAAGCTCCTCCAAACGTCTAAATTGAACCTGCTCAGCTTCAGAGAGTCATGGAGGAACCAAGAGGAACCATCTGACCTTTAGCTCCACAGATCTGGACCTTCTGGAACTTTCCTGGATCCCATAAAGGTCAACATTTATATAAATCAGTTTGCTTTTCCTCAGGTCTGGTTTCCAGAGGACTGATGTTCTAAAACATTTCAGCCATTCTTCATTAAAACAAGGAGGATTGAATATTATGAAGGAAATTCCTGAAAATATGACTACGAGAGGAAGACGTTAAAATCGAGTTACACAAGGAATGAGTTTTTCATCTCTTCCACATCCTGAAAGTAGACCTGATGAGCATCAATCATCACTCTTCTCTGCTTCATGTCCTGGACAACAACTGGTCAGAGATCAGTTAATGAAACACAATTTCATACAATATATATAATTAGGGGGTCTCCGCTCCATCTCGCCATCAGCTTAGGGGTCCTTGGCCTGGAAAACGTTGAAGACCCCTGGTTTAAAGTAACAGATTAGAATTAAAATTTTACTGGTTGATGATTTTCTTTATTCGGACCCCACTGATTTTAATTGGTGATCCTACACTATAGGTTTATACCAGTAAACAGGTAAAGCCTCACTAAGATCAAATCAAGGGCAGAAATAAATTCAGAGAACAATAATGCTACTTTCACACCTAAAGCAGCAGAGGCAGCAGGAGCAGCTAGTTTACATGCAAAGTCAATGGTTGACGTTCATCAAGGTGCAACAAAAGCTCCTGCAGCACGTTTGGAGCAGCTGAAGCAGCGCGTTGTGAGCTTCTGAGTTTCTAAAGTGCTGAACACGCTGCAAACGCAGCAGCTGCTGGAGATGGAAAAATTGAACTTTTGCTGCTTGACACGCCACATCAACCAATCAAGGAGGTTATCTGGGAGCTGGCAGGGAGGCAGACACAGCACTGCTGATGCAGATCACTATGATCACTCCTCTTAAACAGTTAGTAACGCCTAAATGAACTTAAAAAAATTTAATCTGCCGGGAAAACATGTTCCCTTTTATTATCCTGGTTCCTGCAATTTGGATTACGTACATCAAAACTGCCTTCCAGCTGCAACGGCAAACCGCCAAGAGGCGACCAGGCCATAGGCTGCTGTTGAATGGGATTCCTAGTGACAGAACACCGCGGTTCAGACAGTGAAATAATACTTGAAGGTAGGATGGTAATCTGGATGAACTGACGGCACAGATTAAGTTTTCAGGTGGACTACTACTTTTTACCTGCTGATCACTGCAAAAATAGCTGCCATTGTTACAGGCAAAGAAATGATAGGGTAGCTCCGCCCACCGTGCATCAGAACTTTCCCACCGCGCAGCTAAAGCAGCAGAGATGCTTCAGCCATGCGTCAGAACTAAACTTTAAGAAGCATCAAATGAAGCAGCATGCGCGTTTTTGCTGCTCCTGCTGCTTTAGGTGTGAAAGTAGCATGATAAATGAAATCACAGACTTATCATACATGAAGAAGGGTTAGGCTAATAGATCAACCATCAGGTCATCTAGAGGAACAAACAAACACTGAATACTTTAGCCAAAGCATACCCGTGAATAAGAATGGCCTAGTCAAAGTTTACAGTCAAATATAACGAAGAATCTGAGACAGTTGAAGACTGATGTCCACCAATGTTCTCCGTCCAGTCTGCCTGACTTGGAGCCATCAGATTCTATAGACTAGGTCTTTCTTCAGCTGGACCTGCAGCCAAAGTCCTGGTTCTGTAGGATCTTAACCCAATAGGGCTGAATATAAACATTTCAGTTTTTTTGGTAAATGGTTTCTAGCCGCCTCCCTGTCTTGCCCCCCCAAATAAATGATGAGGTTTAGCTAAATGATTGCTGAACTCCCAGCAGCTTTGGTCTCTGGACCGCAGCTCTGTGAACTGAGGGTGTGGTAATGACTCCACCTCCCAGCACCACCATGCTCTCGTGATCACAGCTCCCAGTATGGACCTCTTGCTTCTCAGCACTTGATTACTGGAGAATAACCTGCCCCCAGTAGGGTAGATGATTGCAGAATAACTGTCTCTTTGTTGCCATTTAATTCCCTCCATGACCGTGACTGTGTGCTGCTCTCACGCTGGTGATACCTGCCTCGTAGCAACCATTTAAAGGAGGCTGGTGGCCTTAGTGACACAACACCACTATGCTTCAACATCAGCCCCCCCTCCCTTGCCCTGGAGCTCAATCTGCAGGTTTCAGCTGGTAATCCCCCAGCCTTGCCCCAGGGGCCTTCTTATTGGGCCCAGGCTTTGCCCACGGGGGGCCTTATTGGGTGAGAGGGCTCTCATTGCCAGAGCCAATGGGAGGCTGGGACAAAGTGCAGTTTGGATTTGTGGGAAGAGTAAGTCCTTATTTTCTCCTAATTGGTAAACCCCAAACTTTAGCAAATGTCTGAAAAAACAGAAACCGGCAGGGAACCAAACATTCTAATGCTATGTTCACATTTAGGCATTAGAAAAGCACCTGCTGCTTCATTCCTGATGCTTGTCCACATTAAGGTCAGACGTCCAGTAAAGTGTGTCCAGATGCGTCTGATGCTTCTGCTGCTTCTGTGTTCAGTGACAGAGAGC
This sequence comes from Cyprinodon tularosa, assembly GCF_016077235.1. Classification (NCBI taxonomy): domain Eukaryota; kingdom Metazoa; phylum Chordata; class Actinopteri; order Cyprinodontiformes; family Cyprinodontidae; genus Cyprinodon; species Cyprinodon tularosa. The sequence goes on from NW_024039454.1 coordinate 266,160, forward strand.
GGCTTTAATATATTTGCTGTGATCAGTGGGTAAAAAAGTATTTTGAATATATTTTAAAGTGAGAAAGTCGTCCTGAAAGCATCATCTGTTCAGTCAGTTCATCCAGATTACCATCCTGCCTTCAAATATTATTTCTCTGTTGGGGCCGCTCAGACCCCCACAGAGCATGTGCACAGAGCGGAGCGCCACGCAATTCCCGCTCCCTCAAATTTTCAGGGGAAGCAATTTTTCCTTCATGTAATTATGCCATCAGCTCATTTGCGCATGCAGAACTAGATATTCATCCGGGTCACCATCGATTATACTTTGTAAAATAGACCTAAATTCTGTCCCTTCCCTTCACACTATAATGTGTTAAAGGTTAATAATGTATTTTCTGAGAAAATAAATGCATTAAAATCCTTGCTCCAGCCTGAAACCCTCTCTGCGCTCCATCATATTTCTTTCGCTCCGCTACGATGCTCCACACTCCGCCCTGCTCACATGCTCTGGACCCCCGCATACCGGCGGTGCGCTGTCACTAGGAATCCCCAGCAGCAGCTGCCTCAGGCCTGGTCGCCTTTTTGGGGTTTTTCCCCTACTGTTGGTGGCGGCTGGAAGTAGATGTTAGCTTTTTTTAGGTATGTGGTACAAACTGCAGGCACCAGGATAATAAAAAAACATATTTTACCAGCAGGTTTCTACATGTTAAGTGAATTTAGGTGTTAAAGGTACACTATGCAACCGGTGTTGATTTTCCAGTGAGGCTCCCTCCAGAGGGCGAAAGTAAAAGTGCACTGTCGTAAATATGCTCAGCTGTTCTCCTGGTTTCTCCGTCAAGCCAGGCGCGGTTGTTTTGAGCTTAGCAGCGAATGACTAACGCTGCGTTCACACTGGACGTAGCTGGCGCGACAGAAGCAGCGAGTTTACATGCAAAGTCAATGGTTGACGCGCGTCAAGGCGCAACAAAAGGTCCCGCGGCGCGTTTTGAGCACCAGGCGCAGCACGTCGGAGCAGCTGAAGCAGCGCATCGGGCGCGTTTAACGCAGGGAGAGAGACACAGCGCTGATGATCACTCCTCTTAAACAGTTTATTGACGCCTAAATTAACTTAAAATGCAGAAATCTGTCGGCAGAATATGCAGTTTGGATTATTTAGATGAAAAACACCTACCAGCTGCCGCGGTGAACCGCTGCTGATGAAGGGATCCATACTGTCGGCGCCCCGCTGGTATGTGGGGGTCTGAGCGGCTCCGACAGAAAAAATATGGAAGGCAGGATAATAATCTGAATGAACTGACTGCACTGATTACGTTTTCAGGTGTATTTTCTCACTTAAACACATATTAAAACTACTTTATTCCCACTGATCACAGCAAATATAGCTGCAAGGCAGAGAAAGGATAGTGAAGCTCCGCCCAACGCGCGTCAGAGCCACTTTTGCATCGGGCAGCCAGAGCAGCAAAGCTGCTTCAGCCACGCGTCAGAACTAAACTGGTACAAGCAGTAAAAATTAAGCAGCAGACGCGATTTTGCTGCTTTTGCTGCGTGAACGTAGCATAACTGCACAAAGATCGCCACTGTGCTAGCAACGAGAATGCTTTTAACTGGGGCGTGTAGCAGTTCTCGCCGTAAAGCAAGACTGACTCTCACGAGACTTCTGAGCCTGTGGGTGCGGGTCGGTGCTCCTGCAGTTGCAAGTGCAGTATTTCCCCCACAGACCACCAGGGCGGCCGAGAATACCTTTGTTCAACCTGAAATGACTCATTTAGTCATCCATAACGTTATGGAACACATTAATTAACTGAAAAATGTTGCATAGTGTCCCTTTAATAAACAGTTTAAGAGGAGTGATCATAGTTCTCTGCTTCAGCAGTGCTGTGTCTGACTCCCTGCCAGCTCCCAGATCAGCTTCTCTGATTGGTTGATGTGGCGCGTCAAGCAGAAAAAATTTTTTTTTTCCAACTCCAGCAGCTGCTGCTTGTGAAGCCCGTCACACGCCTCAGATGCTGCAGGACCTTTTGTTGCGCCATGTCAACCATAGTCTTTGCATGTAAACAGGCTGCTTCTGCTGCTCAAAGCGCATGCAGTGTGAACGTCGCATAAAGGCTGGTTTATGTGAGTGTGTCTCAGTGAACGCAAATGTGCCACCCCCCTCCTTCTGCAGACACTCTGCTGCACCTCTCCAAAATTGTAGGTGACAGCAGACAGGAGGCCTCTGATTGGTCAGTTCTTGTTTTTATGTTCCTGTATTTGTATTTTTGTATTTTCATCTTTCTTTTATTTTATTTTTTTGTATTTTATGTAAAGTTACCTTGAGTGTCCAGAAAGGCGCTGTTAAATAAAATATATTATCATTATTCTACATCCACTCTATACATTTTGTTTGTGTGACCGCCATTGTTGAAAACGAATAGGGAAGTTGGAGCATGGTGTGTGAGAACGCTGGGACCCTTTTTCCACCTGCCCTCATGTCCCTCCGTTGTCACACAAACTTGCCCCCACTTCCTCACCGCCTCGGCCGTATCTAGACCCACAGCAGGTTCCTGATTGTCCCTCTTGCGTTGTAGTGTGGAATAACATAGCGCAGACCATGCTTCAATATTTGGCATAAATCAAAAATATCTGCGACAAGCTCACTGCGACACACTGCTGCAGGAGGATAACCAGCCCTTAATGGTAATGCTGCGTTCACACCGGGGGCAGCAAAAGCAGCAAAATCGCGTCTGCTGCTTCATTTTTGCTGCTTGTACCAGTAAGTTCTGACGCGCGGCTGAAGCAACTTTGCTGCTCTGCCTGCGCGGTCCAAAAGTGGCTCTGACGCGCGTTGGGCGGAGCTTCACTATCCTTTCTCTGCCTTGCAGCTATATTTGCTGTGATCAGTGGGAATAAAGTAGTTTTAATATGTTTTTAAGTGAGAAAATACACCTGAAAACTTCATCAGTGCAGTCATTTCATCCAGATTACAATCCTGCCTCCCAATATTATTTCTGTCGGAGCTGCTCAGACCCCCACATACCGGCGGTGCGCCGACAGAAGGAATCCATTCATCAGCAGCCTCTGGCGGGTCGCATCCTCGCGGTTTACCGCGGCGGCTGGTAGGTGTTTTTCATCTAAATAATCCGATCTGCAGGCACCACAATAATAAAAGCGAACATATTCTGCCGGCAGATGTATATATTTTAAGTTAATTATGCGTTAATAAACTGTTTAAGAGGAGTAATCAGAGCGGTCTGTGTCATCAGCGCTGTGTCTCTCTCCCAGCCAGCTCCCAGATCAGCTTCTCTGATTGGTTGACGCGGCGCGTCGAGCAGCAAAAATTCAATTTTTCCATCTCGAGCAGCAACGCGTTTGCGGCGCGTCACGCGCGTCAGATGCCAAAACGCGCCCGACGCGCTGCTTCAGCTGCTCAGACGCGCTGCGCTTGCTTCTCGAAACGCGCCGCGGGACTTTTTGCTGCGCCTTGACGCGCGTCAACCATTGACTTTGCATGTAAACTCGCTGCTTCTGTCGCGCCAGCTGCCCCCGGTGTGAACGCAGCATAAGAGGCAGCAAAAGACGAGAAGAAGAAAGCAGAGGAGGAAGGTCAGATGTGCACCGGGGTACAGGAAGGAGGTGAAGGCACTCATCTGGCTATAGATGGTACAGGTTTGAGGAAATGTCCCTCTGCGTGGGTCCACAACCCCCCATCAGGACTTTGGAGGCTAAGTTGAACCTGGGTGGTTATCTACTACAACATTCAGCCCCTTAATGGTAGCAGGACCTCAGACAGCGCTCCCCCCCTGTGGACAGGCTGCACTGAAACTCAGTGTTTACCCTACTGGAGTGCTGCTCCAGGCTGGGTGACAAATAAAGCTTTCCTTCTGATTCTACCAATCTTCTGCTTTCCTTGCATCGAGAGCAAAGCATCTGGAGCCAGAGTGAGGCTGGCTGTTCGCTGGTACCCTGTCAGCCTCAGGAGGCTCAGACTCAGTGATTGTTATAAGGGGCTGTCGGCTTTGTGACATACAAAGTCTAAGTCCTGGTTTAAGCCTGTCTAGCAGCACCACAGGAGCCCGATTGGCTTTAGAGGCCACACACACACCAATCTCAACAGTCCTGAAAGGAATCATTAATGAAGTGACAAAGTTTGAAACAATATAAAGCAAAGGGAATTATGCTTTGGTGTGGGGGCAGCTGAGGAAAACAGAGCGTGTGTTTTGTGACACAAGTGGTTGGAGGCTCTTGTAAAGGGTTTAAGCTCTAAAACAGCAGCCTGGGATGCACCAAGAAACAAGCCTTCTTGTCAAAAGCTGCCAGACAGGTGGAGAAAAGGATCCCTGCTGAGGTTTAGAGTCACTAAAACAAACAGAGGAGTCAGGCAATCCGCTGCACATCTTTCCTTTTTATTCCGCATCCCCGGAGCGGCTGGGAGTGGGAGCTCTGCCGGGAGGGGAAGGCAAGAATGACCACCTTCAAAATGTCACACAAATGCATGTACCGCCAAGACAATACGGCAGCAATTTGTAGGACGGGGTCTCCGTACTGCTGCAGACATTTAACCCTGTCCTTTCAGAGTCAGGAATGCGAGGAATCGTGGCCTGACCATTTGACTGTAAAAAGAATGGCTCCTTTTCTGAAAGAACAAAGGGAGATGCTGGCAGCGGGGAGCGATGGTCGGACTCCTCTACCTTTGATGCCGGCTCCCTCCTCTGTGTTTGACCATGGGGAAAACTGTGTGAAAAGTTGTTGCTCCAAGATACCACATGCGTGGCATCCCCGTCTATCTGGGTGATCAGAAGATTTCTTTGTCCCACCGAGACGGAGAGATGAGGAATGTTAAATTAAAACCAGAGCCCCCTAGAACCCATCGGGGGCCTGGGCTTTGGGCATTATTAAGGCTAACCAAAGACTTGGTTTGCCGTTAGGCTGTTATATGGTTTTTCACAGATTGGAGAATCTTCTCTGGAATGTTCTGTGGCTGCAGCGCCTGGAATGGTTTCTACATCCAAAGGTTGGAAGCAAAGGAACGCTGTGACTAAGCAAATGCACTGAGCCAAGCAGGATGCAGGTGTGGAAATAACCTGCTAGTTCACCCATTTAAGTAAGAAAGTAAAATGTATTTGTATAGCACTTTTCACAGATAAAATCACAAAGTGCTTCACAGTAAAAATGTAATACAATAAAACAATGTGGAATACAATGTATATTAACATTTTAAAAACAAATGGAAACATAGAAAGCCATAAAAACAACATGTCTGATTAAAAGCCTGCTTGAACAGCAGCGTCTTTGGTTGCTTTTTTAAAGAATCAACAGAATTCATGGAGCATAAAAAAGGAGGCAAAGCATTGCGCAGCTTGAAGGCACTGCCTGAAACGAACAATCCCCTCTGGAGTACGCAAAATCCAGAACAGTGCGGATTTATTGAATGCAAAGAAAATAAAAGATCTTCGCCGTAACCCCTTAAGCCCAGAGGGTCTTAGGAGCAAATGCCCCCTGAAATTACATATGTGAATTAAAGCAAGTAGTTTATGGGTTCTCTAGCCACCGCTGGTTTCTAGTCTCTACTTCATCTGCTCCTGCTTTCTGGATCCTTGGATGTTCCTCCAGTCTGACCCTGTTTCATCTCTACCTAAGGTTTCAGTCACTTTCCAGTATGCATCCAGTCCTCATTTTATTTCAGTTTCAACGACCTGAAGAAACACCATTCAAATCTTCCAACTCATCCTCCTGCCAAATTTTATATTTCAAATATCTATTGGGACATATATTTTCTTCTTCTTTAAGGTCCCACCTCAATCAAGGGCCCTTAGAATCTTTCTAATCCACCCCAGTAGGGCGCCCCTGCACATAAACCAGCAGCAGAACAGTAAGAAGGAAATGATAATTTAACGGTTTCGGGCAGGCGGGGCCGTGTTAAAGTCAGGCGTCCCACAGTGCAGCTCGATCATGACCAACAGGTTTCAAATTAAACGCTGCTAGCTCTGATGTCCAGTAACAGCGGCCATGTTTGCCACAGTGGAGACCAGTAACGCTCTCTCACCAGTACAGATTTAAACTGGGTTTTAGAGCTAACAGCAGGAGCTCCTGGGATGAAATGTGACTCAGGCTTTTTGCGTCTTGGGATTGCTTGGATCTGCAGTCGGACTGGAAAGTTTATATTTATTGAAATGGTGTGAAATGAGGTTTTAGCGAAAACATTTTATTCATTCTGAATGTTTCTAGCTGATATCTGACAGCAGGAAGCTGTGATTAGCGAGCTGTTAGCAGATTGAATCATTCAGAGATGAGGTTACCGTTGACCTGTTTCATTATGCAGATAACTCTGTAACCACATCAATCCCCCCCCCTTCCTGTGTGGCTGCTGCTTTATCCCCTCCTCAGGTTTCGGAGGCATTGGCGAACAGGAAGCGGCTTTCTAAGTGTGATGCGGCGCGGCCTGTTGTCACTGGCCTTTCTAAAGCTGGGAATTACCGAAGCCTTGTCAGGGATGGATCAGGTTTAAGGCTTACCTTTCCAACACAGGAATGTTCAGAGGCCCCTCGCTTTGGACTGCTTTTGGCTTAAGATTAAAGCTTCCTGGGGTGTTTTCTTTTTGGATCCACAAAGTTCCCAGGAGCCAACATCAACCACTACTAGATCCATTCCATGAAGGCCTAGAATCTCAGCCTTCGGAGTATCACTGGTCAGGAGCAGTGTGATCTCCTCGCTAAGGGCAGCGGATAGGAGCGCTTACTGCAGCCACACAGGTGGGGCCGGCAATACCTTTAAAGCAGCAATAGCTGCTGCCTGCCAGCCTGCTAAAGATTTTCAGCCTGTTTCCAAACTTTTTCAGACCCATTATTTTACAGCAGGAATCCTCAATGTCGGTCCTCGAGGGCTGCTGTCCTACAGGTTTTTTTTATAAGGTTTCCTACTCCAGCACAGCTGATTTTAATTGAAAGCTGCATAGCAGGCTTTTGCTCTACTGCAATCATCAGAATCAGCTGTGCTAAAGCAGGGAAACCTCTAAAGCAGGCATCCCCAAACTCGGTCCTCAAGGCCCGCTGTCCTGCAGGTTTTAGAGGTTTCCTTGCTCCAGCACAGCTGATTTTAATTGAAAGCTGATTAACAGGCTTTTGCTCTACTGCAATCATTATAATCAGCTGTTTTAAAGCAGGGACACCTCTAAAAACTGCAGGACAGCGGCCCTCAAGGACTGAGTTTGGGGATGCCTGTTTTACAGTAAGTAAGTATATTTCTTAACTCAGGTATATATGAATGATAACAACAAAAACCACAATAAAAACACTTTATACAAATAAAACATAATTTTAATGTACAGGTTTAGTTTTTGTACATAAATGTTGCCCTTCTGAGGCTTTTTGAAGGTAAATCTGTGTTTCTTATGGTCCAATATGGCGTCACAAACCTAAAAAAATTATGTACCAGTTTAATAATGAAGAAGCTACTGGTCAGCTTTATATTTTGTTTTTTATATAAAAACTATTTATTTTCTGAGAATGTGTTTATTTAAGAGCAACTATGCAAATTAAACATCTAGATCTAGATCTTATTGTTTTACAAGTAGAGATATAGACCTGTCTAACAGAATAAGGGCATCGACGTAAAAAAACAAATGAAATCAAATATATGAATTGGAACTGCTGTTGCGCTGATGCCATTTTTTGGCCCCGATACCTGGCTGTGCAGTATTGGCCGATACCATCTGTTTGAAATTGATGTGTGTTTATATATGAAGAACAGCATACTACTTGGATGTAAAATAATTGCCATCATGGCTTTGTCAAGCTGCTGCCTACCTTTATGAAGCTGGAAAAAGACTAAAACAAAGTGAATCCAGTAGAACGTTTTATTGCCTACCTGGAATGGGTGACAATAGTTTAAAAAATCAGGGTTTATACAGGAATGAATAACTCAAATGAAATGCTTTTTAATGCTCTTAGAAATAATTTTAATGCCACCAACAGGTACTCGTCGACAGGCTGCAGCCATGTCCCGAATTCCTCGTTTTCCAGCCACTTGTGTTGAAATTTGCTCCCCCCCATTCTCTAGCTTTTTCTCCGACTCAAGCTTCTTTTCTAAACATATAGCTTTGCGATCAACCCGAAGCAGTTCCATGCAAATTTATCGCAATATAATATGTCTGACGAAATTGTTTTTATAAGCATTTTTTTTAGCATTTTAAATACCACAGTAAACACATTTAATGAATTTTAATGCCAATTAAGGCTTTAATTTAAAAAATAATAATTTAATGACTTTTAATGATTTTTAATGACCAGCGGAAACCCTGTGAATAAACTTTTGTCTCTCAAAATGGTATCGGTGACCTATTTGTTGGTACTCGCCGATACCGATATCACCATTTAAGTGCTGGATAGGGATGTATCCTTTACCAACATCATAAAATGATCAAATCTACTGAGTGGAAGTTGCAGAGGGAGTTAGATTATACCCTTTTTCATTGTAGAATTTTGAAGAAAGTTGAATTTGTCGCTCACAGCCACTTATTTATGCAGCTGCATTCATTGGTTTGTGTTTATGTTACGGAAAAAAAAAAAGATTTTAATGCATGTGTTTGAATTTGTTCTGCACCTTTTGGTTTAGATCAACTGGAGCAAAACTGAATGGAAGACATTTTTTCATGTTGAGCTCCCAGAACACAATTGAAGTGAACTTGTAGTCAAGAATTTGAAGAAGTCTAACTTTTTTTGTAATTTTGACAGACATTTATTGTTACAAAACACAAAAGTTACAATGCACAAATACTTTTGCAAAAATAGTTTGTGTAAGAGATTTTTGATGTGCAACTTGTAGAACTCAGTTTGCAAATTTTTACTTAAAATTTGAACATAAGTTAATAAAAACAAACTACTTGTGAATTTTTTTTATTCTACAATTACAAAACTTATAACCTAACTCTCACTGCAACTTCAAATTCACACTTAAATTACGCAAAAAGTTTTTGTTTTCAAATTACTTCCTACAACAGTGGCAACAGAATCTAACAACAACTGAGAAAATGATGCTAAGTTAAGAACAGGAGAGGAATCAGTAGAAAGTGAGGGACCTCGTGGTTGGAGAACCCTAAAGCCGGGCATATGCTGTACGATATTTTCAATCGTTGTACGCAGCTACAGCTCACACTGTACGATGAAACCTCAGGGTTTAAAAGTTCCCAGCTCACAATGTTTGTTCTCACACTGTGTGACCCGACGCTCTGATGCGATCTACCTGCTCACACTGTACGCCTAAAAACCATCTCAGCTCCGCAGTGAGATGGAGCTTATTGGACTCGTCATTTCGGAAGCCAAACAAGTAGAAGAGGAATATGAAGCTCACTAGAGTGAAACACGCTGCCTTGAAAATTTGTGCGATTTTGTGCTGAAAGCCCTAAAAAGAAAAGGCAACGACGTATTTGGACAAAGACATGGCTGAGCAAACGTATTTGTTTTTCTCCCGACCGTATGATTCCTGATGGGGAGCTTGTTGTGAGAGGCTGATCGCCTTGGTGGCGCCGTGGTTAGCGCACACGACCCATGTATGGAGGCCTTAGTCCTCCACGTAGGCTCGACTGATGTCCTTTCCCGCATGTCTCTCCCCCTCTCTCATACCCCATTTCCATCAGCCTACTGTCCATAAAAACAAGCAACTAGTGACGTAAAAAAAAAAAAAAAAAAGAAAAAAAAAGAAATGTAAAATAATAGGTAATATAAAATGTTGAGACTGAAAGAGATTTGATTCTTAAGAAACAGGTGCAATACAGTTTGTCCGAGTGGAGTTTCTATAAATTGACGACATAAGAGGGGGCAGGACCCCGAGCAGATCTGGACCCTACACCAGCTTTAAAGAGAAGCACCAGAGTTTTTACCATTACCTCCATAATCACTGTTAAGGCTGATTTATACTCAGAAAGGGTTAGTGTCTGCATGTGTGTCGCCCTTTCTGCAGACACACTGCTGTACTCACCAAAACTGTAGGTGATCGCAGACAGTGCCGCAGACAGGAGGCCTCTGATTGGTCAAATCTGCCTCCGCTCTACACTATGCGTATGTCCTCTTTGGTACCCTACCGGCTTGTTTTGTTTGTATGACCGCCATTGTGGAAAACAACTGGTGAAGTTATGAAGTTCGGTGAAGCAAGGTGTGCAAGAACGCTGAGATCCTTTTTCTACCGGGATCCCCGCTCTCTTTGGCTCTCATGTCCCTCCGTTGTCACACAAACTTGCCCCCACTTCCTCACCGCCTCGGCCGTATCTAGACCCACAGCTAGTTCCTGATTGTTCCTCTGGCGTTGTGGTGTGGAATAACAAAGCGCAGACCACGCATCAATATTGGGCAGAAATCAAAAATATCTGCAACAAGCTCACTGTGACACACTGCTGCGGGGAGTATAACCAACCCTTTAACTTCCTGGATCTTCTTATAAGGACCTTAAGAGACATTCATATTGATTGTATCTTACTTTAAAAAAACCATGAAATGACAAACATACACTATATTGCCAAAAGTATTTGCTCACCTGCCTTGACTCACATATGAGCTTAAGTGACATCCCGTTCCTAATCCATAGGGTTCAATATGACGTCGGTCCACCCTTTGCAGCTAGAACAGCTTCAACTCTTCTGGGAAGGCTGTCCACAAGGTTTAGGAGTGTGTTTATGGGAATTTTTGACCATTCTTCCAGAAGCGCATTTGTGAGGTCGCACACTGATGTTGGACGAGAAGGCCTGGCTCTCAGTCTCCGCTCTAATTCATCCCAAAGGTGTTCTATCGGGTTGAGGTCAGGACTCTGTGCAGGCCAGTCAAGTTCATCCACACCAGACTCTGTCATCCATGTCTTTATGGACCTTGCTTTGTGCACTGGTGCACAGTCATGTTGGAAGAGGAAGGGGCCAGCTCCAAACTGTTCCCACAAAGTTGGGAGCATGGAATTGTCCAAAATGTCTTGGTATGCTGAAGCATTCAGAGTTCCTTTCACTGGAACTAAGGGGCCAAGCCCAGCTCCTGAAAAACAACCCCACACCATAATCCCCCCTCCACCAAACTTTACACTTGGCACAATGCAGTCAGACAAGTACCGTTCTCCTGGCAACCGCCAAACCCAGACCCGTCCATCAGATTGCCAGATGGAGAAGCGCGATTCGTCACTCCAGAGAACGCGTCTCCACTGCTCTAGAGTCCAGTGGCGGCGTGCTTTACACCACCGCATCCGACGCTTTGCATTGCACTTGGTGATGTATGGCTTGGATGCAGCTGCTCGCCCATGGAAACCCATTCCATGAAGCTCTCTGCGCACTGTTCTATAGCTAATCTGAAGGCCACATGAAGTTTGGAGGTCTGTAGTGATTGACTCTGCAGAAAGTTGGCGACCTCTTCGCACTATGCGCGTCAGCATCCGCTGACCCCGCTCCGTCAGTTTACGTGGCCTACCACTTCGTGGCTGAGTTGCTGTCGTTCCCAAACACTTCCATTTTCTTATAATACAGCTGACAGTTGACTGTGGAATATTTAGGAGCGAGGAAATTTCACGACTGGATTTGTTGCACAGGTGGCATCCTATCACAGTTCCACGCTGGAATTCACTGAGCTCCTGAGAGCGACCCATTCTTTCACAAATGTTTGTAAAAACAGTCTGCATGCCTAGGTGCTTGAATTTATACACCTGTGGCCATGGAAGTGATTGGAACACCTGATTCCAATAATTTGGATGGGTGAGCAAATACTTTTGGCAATATAGTGTATTTACAGATGTAATTATTTAAAGTCGAAATAGAACGACTAGAATTCAATTTCCTTATGAGAAGATATCAAAATATGTTCCAAACTCACCGCTCAACATCCCAGATACGAAGCGGAGAGGCGTCTTCACAGCAAGCCGTTCCTGTTACGAAGGAGCTGGACGTGAGGAAAACACACAGAGAAGGAGAATGGTAGTGAAGAACAGAACCAAACATGTTTGGGTCCAAACTAAACTCCTTACAACCCAAAAAGGAACTGAATTCTGCTTAGGAGTAGTTCGAGAGGCTCCTCAGGGCTCAGACTGTATCTCTGACTCACAAACCCGAATCCAAAGGTTTCCTTTGACAAGAGTTCAACATGAAATAATCAACCAGCTGATATTAAACTTTCCATCAAAGTCTTTAAAACCAGTTTGGTAAGAAATCCATCTGTTTATCATTTAGTCTGCTTCTGTTGCTCTGTCATTGAAATCAAATAACAAACTGACTTTATCATCGGTATGAGAAAATGAATGTTTCTAATAAAAGTGACAATAGAAGATAAATGAACAGAAACAGGGAAAATTGATGTGCGTGGAGGGGGGGGGGGGGGTGGTCTCCATCACACCCACACACACTCAGACTAGTCGCTGACTCTTTTCATTACGCATTGTTTCCCAGCAGAAGAAAAGAGACAAAAACTACAACACTTGTGATCCTTTGATTGGAGAGGCAGTGTGGAATTAGTGGCCTAGGTATGCACGCTGAATGCCCCGCATGCAGAGCAGTCGCAGCGCACTGAAAGGAGAGGGGAGGAGAGCTGTTAGCCAGGGTTGACGGGGTGTGTTTGGCTGCTAGAAGCTATGTAGAGGGTGGGGTGGAGACCAGGGGTGCTGGTGGCAGGGGGGCTACTGTTGTACTGGGACTGAATCTCAGGACTTAGTGCCCTCCCATGGGGATGACAGACAGGAGGGAGGGCCCACTTTTATGCTCAGTAAGGTGGTTACAGACGAATGCTGCTCCCTGAATTCAAATACTGATGATGAATGTGCAGACACATTTTTAGCAAACCCAACAGGAAGGTGCAGGTCAAATAAATACATGAGAATCTGTAGACCTGAAGGTTGGTCTGCTCTAATAATTCAAAGATAACCGATTCAAACGACAAACAGAGCACTGAGGTACCACATAAGGGCTGAGTCCTTCCTTAGTTAGGGCCCTGTCACACATTGCCGATTTAGCCAGCATCTGCCCGACGTCCCAGAATCTCCTAAAACGCTAGCATAGGAATTAAACGCTATTCCTGACATTTTGAATTGCAAAAGCTTCCTGGATGGGAAGCGAAACGCTCAAACTTGGAAACAGTGGATGGTTTTTAATTTTCTGTTTTTGGAATGATTATGACTGAGAATCTTCACCAGCAGCTGGCATACGCTAAGATTTCTATGTATTTTATTTTTATTTTGGGTGTATACATAGAGTACTCATAACCAGTCCAGAACTTATGTCTAACGACAGCCTAACTTATGCATAACGCATGGCAGGTAATTCTAAAGCATCAGTTAAAGCTGCTCCTCTCAGGCCCGGAGGCACCAGGTCTGCATAAAAAGATGTCTTTGATCGCCAATATTAACCTAACTCCTGTTAACTGCCTGCCCAAATAAAAAAGAACAAATATAAAGAAAAAAGTAAAAGAAATAAAGAAGGTTTGCAGTCGCAGCAGATTCAGCAACATGTCTGCTAGGAAGTTTGTTGGTGGTGGGCGTGAACGCATGGAGGATCCATCACCTTCTGGCTCAACCTATGATGGGGATGAAGTCTGGAGGAGAACTGACAGTTTCCTCCTGTGAACCCCCTTTATACCAAAACACTGCCAATACGCCATTATACAGTAGCTGGAAGTTAGAAACACGTTCAGTGGTCGTCTGGAACACGTCAGATATGTTGATATGAGTTGGAGAGAAGTTCTGGATAAGTTACAAAGAAGTTATGCACAAGTTACTCATAGGTTTTGGATAAGCTGGACGCCACGACTTGTGAGTAACATACACTTAACGTATGTCAACGATCAGATAACTCACCCGTAACTTACGGCCCACGAATGAGCATATGCTGAAATACGTGGGGAAATTTCCCGACGTACTTACCGTACGTCGACGTGTTTCAACGTACTTCAGCGTGCTCGTAACTCATACAAAACATACCCATAACTTATCCAACTTATGCCAGTGTTTTTGCCACATTTTCCGTTTGTCAGGAATACACTGGTCTCAATCATCAAGGTGTAGCGGGCTTTAGGCTGGGTGGTGTTGGTTTTGTCCTGAGGTGGTCATACTTTTTGGTTGCTGAAAATCTGAGGACAAATGATCTCCTCACTTGTGAGGATGTGCTCATGGAAGGTTTAGTCAGGTCCATATTGAAGCCTAGCTCCTATTGACTTGTCCTGACTAAGAAAAGCTGAGGGAAGGTGGGCTTCCTTGTGGAAACACCGCATCATGAATTTGTACCTCAATGTGCATTTAAGGAGATTTTTTGCTCTAAAACCCGAAACCGGTTCATCCTTAATGTCGACCTGAAATTGGAGTGGATCATCTCGGCTAATTGGAACATTCTAGTTGGTGGAAATAGTGGAAAGGATCTCAGGGTAGACCGGACAAGACAAGTCTGTAAACATCAGGGTCTCATCAGATCAAATCTTTAAGTGGACAGGGTGCTAGTTAGTTGCTCTAGTCGCAGTGATCAGGGTCCTCAACCAGAAAAAAAGGGGGCTTGCTTCTGCCAGGGTGAATGTCAGTGTCAGCATTCTAGGTGTCTTATAGATGGTTAATAATCAGATAGAGCAGGAACAGGATCCGGGCCTTGTTTGCAGCATTGGCCTGTCCCAGAGAAGATGGAGCCAAAAAACTCTTCATTTAACAGTCCGTCTATGTTTTCACCTTAAACTATGGTCTATTAAAGGTGCTGTAGGAGATCTTGGAAAAACGGTTCCATCGAGCTGTATTTTTTAAAATACACAACCATGCCTCTCCCTTCAGACCACCATGCTGTCTGCAGCGCAGAGCAGCTGAAGCGGCGCTGATCTGGGAGCTGGCAGGGAGACAGGCAGCACTCATGATGCAGAGCGCTCTGATCACTCCTCTGAAACAGTTTATTTTAATGCCTAAATCAACTTAAAATGCCGAAATCTGCTGACAAAAGAAGTTTGCCATTATTATCCTGGTGCCTGCAGTTTGGATTACGTACATGAAAAACCAGCTTGCCATAGGTTTGCTGTGTCTAAAAGTAGCTATTTCAGTTCATTCCATACATACATCTTTCCGTCCGTCCGTCCGTCCGTCCCACCGTCCGTCCGTCCGTCCATCCATCCATCCATCCATCCATCCATCCATCCATCCATCCATCCATCCATCCATCCATCCATCCATCCATCCATCCATCCATCCATCCATCCATCCATCCATGTCAGAAAAATGGATATGCTGCATTTTAAATATAGCATAGCATATTTTTTACTTGTAAACTTTCTGGTAAAGATATATTTTATTGCATGTTGCATATCCCAGTAAATCTGTTTTGCTTTTAAATCTGCAGCTCTCCCTACTTAGATTTATGAACCTCTTTACTTATTTAATGATGCCACAAACTAAATTTCAAGATCGTTAGAAGCTCTGCAGTCTGATTCTCTGTTCAATAAGAAAACATGTTAATTTTAACCTGTAACTGTGACCTAACTCATGGTCCTCTGAGAAGCCAAGATTTTTTTAAATTGTAAAGAAGAACAAATAATATTTTCTCAAGCTTCTTGCATTATAATACTAACTTGTATAAACTTACAATCTGTTGCTGCTTTTAGCTGAAAAAGCTCCGTACGTCTAACGAACAGATTTTTCTGTGGTATGATCTCTAATTATTTTAACCAACCCGTCTCCTAACTTTTACTTAAACATTGAAGTAGCTGCTGGTTAATATTCACTGAGTGCTGCTGTGTGTCTCTCCTTCAACCATGTAGCTACTTTGTACAGCAGTGAAATGTGACGGCTGATGTCTCAAAGCAACAGATCTGATCATGTTACATCGAGAGGCGGGACATGGGAGCAGTGGGAGAGAGGAAGAAAAACACCGACTCAAAACGCTCTGAACACAGTTAGCTGCACCCATCTCTGTTACCTTTGGCTAAAATAAATGAGCGGAAAGGGGAAAAAAAGCGGAATTTATTGGTGGAGACATGTCCCCACCAGGCCAAAGTCAGTGGGATATGTCCACACCAGTCCTGTGGTCCCCAAAGACTCACCACAGATGTTTTCTGGACACACGCTCTGTAACTTAGTGGGGGCCAACAGAACACACATTTCAGGAAGCCCAGTAGAAAAGCCTGGTTCCAGTTGTACCAAACGGGCCAAGCAGAGCCATTATCACGGATGGAGGTGGGATCATCATCATGGCAATGCAAGTAGGGGCGAATTGTGCTCAGGATGTGTGTATTGGGGTAAGGGGTCACCGGGAAGCGGTGGTGTTGGGGGGTGCATCTAAGCACGACTCTGAAGGAATATGTCAAGCCTGTTTGCAAGAGCAGTCCCTTGGCAGGCCCCGTTAATTAGTGTTGGGTAAACTCATTTAAGGCCCAAATGGGTCGGACAGGGCCAAGACCAGTATGTGCCATGGGCGACCTCTGACCCTGCTGACACAGGATACAATAGGGTTACCCTCACACTCACTATTGGCACCCTATTACTCTCCATTACTCACATTACTCACCCCTCAGTGGTTTGCAGCGCTGGCAGAGGACGGCTGGAGGACACCCTCCCTCCCCCGACGCAGTCCCCCCTCTGAAGTGCCAACCGGGCCTGATATTACTGATATCAGTACTGATATTATAGCTGCTAAGGTCAGAGCCTCTATCACCTAATGTGGGGCAGGTGTCCACACACACACACACACACACACCCACACACACACACACACACACACCCACACACACACACACACACACACACACACACACCCACACACACACACACACACACAGTGTAAGACCAAACCAGTGACCCCGCCAACCCCACCTCACATCATTAGCAGCATGCTGGGCCTCTGTTAGCGTTTGGCTAACCTCATCAGCTGCCTGTATTATCTAAGGGCCGGTGTGGTGGGGTAACACAAACTAAGTGGGTCTGTAGCACGAAACTAGACCAGTTCAAACAGGCAGACGGACAGGATGCCGGAGCACACGCACAGCCGCACTGGGAAAGACGTTCTTATTCACTAAGGGGACCAGATTTCTGCAATCTAATCTGGGGACATTTCAACTCAAATAGATAAAAATAAATAATTTTTATGAAAATCAAAATAGGAAACGGGCCAGAGATGTTTTCATACATTTTTACATTAACATTTAAACAAAAATCAAGTGTGAAATGCAGGAATGCGCCTCTTCCATTTCCTAGGATAAATGATGTTAATCAATCAATAGTGTTAATTAGTGCCGTCTGGTCATTCAGTTTTTCTAGCATTGTGTTCAGGAACAGGCAGGTTTGCATTAATACAGAGTCTGCGGGAATTTCCCTCTTTTTCCATCACAAGAAATAAAAATGAAACATTTTTATACATATATATGTATATATATATACATACAGATATGTATATATATATATATATATATATATATATATATATATATATATATATATATATATATATATATATATATATATATATATATATATATATATATATGTGTGTGTGTGTGTATATATATACACTCACCTGCTGACCACTCACCACCTTTGAACGTGGCATGATTGTTGGTGCCAGAAGGGCTGGTCTGAGTATTTCAGAAACTGCTGATCTACTGGGATTTTCACACACAACCATCTCTAGGGTTTACAGGGAATGGTCCGAAAAAGAAAAAACATCCAGTGAGCGGCAGTTCTGTGGGTGGAAATGCCTTGTTGATGCCAGAGGTCAGAGGAGAATGGCCAGACTGGTTCGAGCTGATAGAAGGGCAACAGTGACTCAAATAACCACCCGTTACAACCAAGGTGGGCAGAAGAGCATCTCTGAACGCACAGTACGTCGAACTTTGAGGCAGATGGGCTACAGCAGCTGAAGACCACACCGGGTGCCACTCCTTTCAGCTAAGAACAGGAAACTGAGGCTACAATTTGCACAAGCTCATCGAAATTGGACAATAGAAGATTGGAAAAACGTTGCCTGGTCTGATGAGTCTCGATTTCTGCTGCGACATTCGGATGGTAGGGTCAGAATTTGGTGTCTACAACATGAAAGCATGGATCCATCCTGCCTTGTATCAACGGTTCAGGCTGGTGGTGGTGGTGTCATGGTGTGGGGAATATTTTCTTGGCACGCTTTGGGCCCCTTGGTACCAATTGAGCATCGTTGCAACACCACAGCCTACCTGAGTGTTGTTGCTGACCATGTCCATCCCTTTATGACCACAATGTACCCAACTTCTGATGGCTACTTTCAGCAGGATAATGCGCCATGTCATAAAGCTGGAATCATCTCAGACTGGTTTCTTGAACATGACAATGAGTTCACTGTACTCAAATGGCCTCCACAGTCACCAGATCTCAATCCAATAGAGGATCTTTGGGAAGTGGTGGAACGGGAGATTCGCATCATGGATGTGCAGCCGACAAATCTGCAGCAACTGTGTGATGCCATCATGTCAATATGGACCAAACTCCCTGAGGAATGCTTCCAGCACCTTGTTGAATCTATGCCACGAAGAATTGAGGCAGTTCTGAAGGCGTTACTAGCATGGGGTACCTAATAAAGTGGCCGGTGAGTGTATATATACATATCTGTATGTATATATATACATATATATACATACAGATATGTATATATATATATATATATATAATATACATATCTGTGTATATATATGTATATATATACATATATATACATACAGATATGTATATATATACATACATATATATATATATACATATATATACATACAGATATGTATATATATACATACATATATATACATACATATATATATATATATATATATATATATATATATATATATATATATATATATATATATATATATATATATATGTATGTACACATGGCCTCCAGTTGTTCATACTGTATTCTGGACAGCTGCAGTGCATTGGGTAGCCTGCAGCAGTCAGATTAAAATCTGTGTTATTATTAAAAAAGTTACATTAGATTTTTATATTCAGATTACATAACAACCATTAAAACACATCTATAAATCTGGATCATTCTCATGAGCAGCTTGAAGCAGCCACACCATAAATACATGTTTTGTCATTATAACTATAGATGAATGAAAAATAAGCTCTCAGGGCATAAAAATAATGTGTCCTTAAATAACGTTATCGTGAAACCTAACAGGAATATATTCTTTACAATCCTTAACCTATTCTCTATTCATGTATACATAGATACAGCTGTGTGTTTTGTTTTAAATAAGCTGTTATTATTTTGATAGGATGTAAATATAAAGATTATATGATCCATTTATCCCTGAAAAATCTCCCCCCAAAAAAAGAAAATATTTGGTCAGAAACTGCTTCTATGAATTTAATAATAATACTGGGCACGTCTTCTCGAGCTCCGAGGAAGTCGGAGCGCAGCAAGACAGGAAGAAAAGTGGAGGTCGTAGGCTTTGCTTTGTGCAGGTGGTCTGGAGCGGGGCGGGGCGGTGACGGAGGATGAGAGATTTCGGGGTAACAAAGTGTAGCTGTGTCCAGCCGGCTGTGATAACGAACTTCCTCATCTGTTTTAAAACTGGTGCATTCTGCTCCTCATCTATACGTTAACAGTTGTTTCTGTGCGCAGCATGTTCGTACACTCTTACTACCATAATAACAGTTTATATGCAACATTTTCCCCCTCATTCATAAAACTGTAATATCGGGGACAATTCCGGGGGCAGCTTTAGCCGTGGATGGGTGGTAGAAAACGGGGACTGTCCCCAGAAATCTGGGATGTCTGGTCACCCTATTTTTGACAACAATGTTAGCACTGACTTTCCAGAGACGATGACTAGGACCAAAGAGTTTTTTTTGACTGGACAGAAACAGACACACAGGAGGTTCAGCTGCTTCCAGATCTATTGGTAGGAACACAGAGCCACACAGATTAGCCTTTACGGTAAGCTAGCAAAACAAGCTAACAAAAAGCAAGATGCCTTCAAAGGCATTGCTCAACAGAGAAACGTTGAGTCATTTCCATAACTCAAAATTATTTACATAAGCACTTTTTTTTATTTAACACATCGAAAGCAAATAAATTACGTTTGATATTTGTGTTTGATTAGAAAAATATATAAGGTTTTGTTGGACTGCAATATCTTTCACTGCATGAAAAGTGGGATTTTCATCAATATACGGCACTGTAGATTGTCGTGGAACTTCAGGTTAGCGGCAGTTTACGGCAATTTGCAGGCTTCGTCGAAAACTCCCGTAAATTGTCAGAAATTGACGTGGAATTTCTTAGGCAGTGTTCCCCCCATGCCTCCCCCCATGGAATTCTAGGGGAGGCTTTAACATGTAAATGAACATGCTGTGAGCTATACAAATGCAAACCAGGGTTGCAGGGGGGGTTTTACTCCAAGTGACATCTTTCTGAGGAAGAAAATCTCTGATACAAAGAGATCAGGCTTAGTATAGCCTCTCACATTTTAGCTTGAATTGATTTATTTAATTAAAGTATAGAGACCAAAACAGATCTTTAGCTGACAGAGCAATACATTTAGAGCAGTAATTATTTTTAAAAAAATTTGCATTTAAGATAAAAAATAAAATATTGTCTGTCAATATGCTCAATTCACAATTACTTAAGTGGAAAAGTTTCAAGAAATGAGTCTGAGATGATTCACTTTATAACATGGCGCATTATCCTGTTGGAAGTAGCCATCAGAAGATTGGTACACTGTGGTCATAAGGTCCGGCCAGGTCAAGATCCGCAATTGCAATCGCACCAAACAGGAAAAAGAACATCGACAAATTCCGGTTCGTCAAATTAAAATATAGCAGCAACAAATCGGTGACTAGAAATTATAGCACAATTCTTATATATATATAAAAAAAAAAAAACTAACACCGTTTATTTAAATGATTGGATCCAAACTATTGGTTATTCACCAACGAGGAAGCAGATTTCTCATCTCCATCAAAATATTTATTTTATACCGAGGGACTTAAACTTTAATCAAATCCATTCAAAAGAAACTTCTTATTACAGGAATGAAAAGAGATGCTGAGTTTGGAAGTAGTGAACAAGTTCATTAAAAAAAAGTAGTTTTGAATTATCCTTATCCCTGTTACAAAAATCTACAAAAATATATATATATATATTTGGGCAGAAACTGAACATGTGCTGGATGATGGTGGGATTTTTTTAATATGTGATATTAAATTAAGCGCTCACAGGGTTCATACAGGAATGAGTGACTCTAATTTAATGCTATTTTAATGCTATTTTTTAATTATTTTTATTGATCCGCGGACACCCTGGTTCATCTCGCGCATGCTCTGTACGATCTCCAAGAAACCCAGAGCGGCGCGGTGTGCAGCCCACGTGGAGGATGTATGCTTTGCTTTGTGCAGGCGGTCAGGAGCGGAGAATGGGGGATTTCGGGGTAGGGTGGCCATTTCTATAGCACCAAAAAGGAGGACATTGTGTGGCATATCAATAAATTACTAAAAGAGGATGCTTGTGTAGCTGAATAGAACAAAATATTAAAGAAATGTAAAAAAGAATTGGTTCCCAGCATTTGTATTTATTTAATACATTGTGGTGTTTAAAAAGTGACCATTTTTTAACACGATTAATTTGCGCAGAACTCCTGCAATTGATCATAAAGCAGTTGTTTGGAAAAGAAGCTCGAGAAAGAGCTAGAGAATAGGACGATGCAAACTGCAAAAAGTGGCTGGAAAAGAGGAATTCATGACATGGCCGCAGCCTGTCGAGAGTAAAGATGATTTCACCATGTTCTCTATCTATCCATATCTATCCATATATATATATATATATATATATATATATATATATATATATATATATATATATATATATATATATATATATATAAACTTGAGTCATGGAACTGTGCTTACAGCTCCTTATTTCATGTAAACTAATAACTTGTGTACATGATACTTGTTGATGGCATTAAAATTATTTCTAATAGCATTAAAAGAGCATTAAATTAGAGTTCCTCATTCCTGTATAAAACCTGTGAACGCTTAATTTAATCTGACATATTAAAAAAAATCCCCATCATCATCCAGCAGATGTTCAGTTTCTGCCCAAATATTTTCTTTCTGTTGTGGATTTTTGTAACAGGGATAACTAGGATCATACATAGTTTGTATGAACTCTGTTTATTCTCTGCTTCCAAACTCATCATCTCTTCATCCATTCCTGCAATAAGAATTTTCTTTTAAAGTTGTGAGATTCACTCTAGAATCTCACAACTTCTTCCTGGTCTGTTGAAGCACCAATAGTCTGCATCCGATTATTTAATTAATTGCTCTTAGTTTTTGGGAATATATACAAACTATGCTCTAATTTCTAGATACCGATCTGTTTTTACTATAATTTAATTTGACAAATCGGGTCTTCTCTACATTCTTTTTTCTGTTTGGTGCGATTGCAATAGCGGGTCTTGATCTGGACGGACCGGAGGGGAGCAAAAAATAGCTCAGCTCCGTATTTTGACGGTGAAGGACGGAGAAGACGTACGTGGGCGGTGACGAGTGGATGATGTGGAACAGCTCTCATTGATTTACATGACAGACAAGTACTCCGTACGTGAGCGGGGCGGAGCGCTGACGGAGTATGTGGAATCTGGGAGTAAAGGAGGACAAATACACGTCCGGCTGGGTGCAGCGCCGGACGCCGGACAGTGCAATGAAAATCCGGACTGTCTGCCCTAAAGCCGGACATCTGGCCACCCTAACCCCCAGATTCCACATACTCCGTCAGCGCTCCGCTCCGCTGACGTACGTCGTGCGGAGCGCTTGTCTTTCATGGAAATCAATGAGAGCTGTTCCACATCCACCGCTACTCCTCCGCACGTCTCCGTCCACGTACGTCTTCTCCGTCCGTCACCGACAAATTACGGAGCCGAGCTATTTTTTGCTCCGCTCCGGTCCGGCCAAGTCAAGATCCGCAATTGCAATCGCACCAAACAGGAAAAAGAACCTCGACAAATTCCGGTTCGTCAAATTAAAATATAGCAGCAACAGATTGGTGACTAGAAATTATAGCACAATTCTTATAAATATCTAAAAAAAAAAAAAAAAAAAAAAAACTAACACCGTTTATTTAAACGATTGGATCCAAACTATTGGTTATTCACCAACCAGGAAGCAGATTTCTCATCTCCATCAAAATATTTATTTTATACCGAGGGACTTAAAGTTTAATCAAATCCAGTTAAAAGAAACTTCTTATTACAGGAATGAAAAGAGATGCTAAGTTGTAGAGAACAAGTTCATAAAAAAAAAAAAAAGCAGTTTTGAATTATCCTTATCTCTGTTACAAAAATCTACAAAAATATATATATATACATTTGGACAGAAACTGAACATATGCTGGATGATGGTGGGATTTTTTTAATATGTCATATTAAATTAAGCGCTCACAGGGTTCATACAGGAATGAGTGACTCTAATTTAATGCTATTTTAATGCTATTAGAAATGATTTTAATGCCATCAACAAGAACCATGTACACAAGTTATTAGTGTACATGAAATATGAAGGAGCTGTAAGCACAGTTCCATGACTCCTGTATGTATGTAAACAAACACACACACACATATATACGTATATATATATACTCTAGCTTTTTCTCCGCCTCGAGCTTCCTTTCCGAACATACGGCTTTATAAACAGTTCCACGCAAATTAATAGCGATATAATATCTGACGAAATTGTTTTTAGAAGCATTTTTATTAAAGAATCATAAATGCAACGATAAACATATTTAATTAATTTTAGTGCCAATTAAGGCCTTGATTAAAAAAAGAATTATGAATTGTAATTATTTTTAATGATCCGCGGAAACCCTGGTTCATCTGGCGCATGCCCTCTACGATCTCCAAGGAACTCAGAGAGGAGGGGAGGGGACAGCGGCGGCTGTAGGCTTTGCTTTGTGCAGGCGGTCTGGAGCGCAGCGGGGCGGAGCGCAGACGGAGTATGTGGGATTTCGGGGTAAAACTCCTCTTGGACGCGATGGCGACTCTGCATCGAACAAGACGAACTCAAAGAAGAGATGCTAGCGGTAAATATATGTTCGATTACTGCCTGCTAAGCTAAAAGCGGCCTAGCCTGAGCTATGGCTAATAGCAGCCTAGCTATTAGCCTATCTAGCCTAGCCTTGCAAGAACAAGCTTTATTAAAGTGCATTTTTTGTGATTTACAGGAAGCAGTATGCCGTCTTAACAACTCGGAGACTAATTGCAGGCGCTATGAACCAGAGCAAGGGTAAGATTTAAAGAATATGCTTTCATTCTGCGGTAAAAGGTAATGGATACCGATCATAGCTTTACATTTTGTTTTCACAGACCTCCTATTTGCTCGGAGTCATATCAGCAAGTCCAGCACGATGTTGATAAAGACGACATTGTGTGTAAGTGACTTGTTTTAATGTTTTCTCCTTCCTTGTTACTGTGACTTGCGTTTGATTTTTTATTTATACCACTGTCATTTAATTGTTTTCCAGCTGCCTGTAAGACGTATTTTCAGACGGTACGCAGGAGCTTCAGATATACGCAGCCAGCCACACGCTGCGTGCGGAGGCTATCTGCTCGGAGTCGGGCCAGAAGAAAGAGGGTAAGACTTTATTTGGTGACTATTTTTCAGGTGCATTGATAGATGTGTTGTGTCCATACGCAGTGCGCTGATTCATTGTTTTTTTTTTTTCAGCTGCTGAAAGCGAGGCAGAGTGTGCTGGCAGATGAGGAAGTGGAACTCTGGAAGTCCGCCGTCGTCGGCGGTGTCTCTGGATGGATTGTACGGTCGCCGCCATTTCGTAGGCCGGATCCCTCTGAACTCTGTGTTAAGCTGCAGTCCCGGTTAGAAGCGATGCCGAAGTACAGGGCCACGCACAGTAGGCGTCTGCACATCGGACCTGCCTCGGAGGGAATGCTGCCAGTTACCTCCAACCCCGAGGAAGCAAACGGACCGTTCACGGACTTTTAATTTTTAGAAACGCATGTGTTTGGATACGCGTTGTATATAGTTGTGTGTGTTTTAATAAAGCTCTTTCTTTGCATAAACAGCTTCCTGGCAAATGTTCATTTCCTGTATAAATTCATTCATGTCCTTGATGGTAGCATAATAATTGTGTAGTAGTGTAGGATAAAATAAATACACAGCATATGAATGAATAAATATATGAATGAATAAATATATGAATGAATAAATAAATATATATATATATGAATAAATATATATATGTAAACATATATATATGCCAACCAATCACGAGCGACTTTACTTGTTTAAAAAGAAGCGGTTCCGTCCAATACTCAGTAAGAAAATTAAAGCCTGGCGTGGCCCCGTGTGGTTTTGCTGCCAATCACGAGCGATTTCATTTGTTTGAGAATAGTGGTTTCAGCCAATACTGAGAAGGTTATTCAAGCCAGACCTGGCCAGCCGCGCGGGTTTGCTGCATTCATATGCTAATTAGGGCCATTAGTACAGCAGATCGCTCTCCACATACGTCACGGTACGTTTCCGACAATTTGTGGCACGACAAACGCGGACAAGCACGGGTTGCAAATTGTCGGAAACTGACGAAAATCAGGCAGATCTGCGGGAGTTTAGGGGGACGAAAATCTCACTTTTCATGCAGTGTTTATTTGTCCTTTTAATTATTTAATTCAATTCAGTTTATTTGTATAGCGCCAATTCAGACCACATCATCTCAAGGCACTTTACAGTTAACCAGATCATCCAGTCAGATTGATTCAAAGTTTTCTATCTAAGGAAAACCAGTTGATTGCATCGACTCATTGGCTCTTCAGCAATCCCTCACACTAAGCATGCTTGTAGCGACAGTGGAGAAGAAAACTTTCTTTTAACAGGAAGAAACCTCCAGCAGAACCAGGCTCAGTGTAAGCGGCCATCTGCAGAGGCTGACTGGGGTTCAAGAAGCAGAGACACAAAAGGCAACTGACAACCAGCTCCACAGGCGGCCACGTCCAGGAAACACACAGCCAGGCAGACGAGCTCTGAGCCAGCTTCCATGTCAGAGGATGAAAGAGAGCACATCCAGTTAGTCACATTCAGAGAAACAGGACTACACTGAAAAACAGGCCGATCTCCAACATCTATAAACAAAGGTGTCGATGGCAGCAGCACAACTGATATATTTCTCCAGGATGGAGTCACAGCCAAACAGGAACAGACCGGTCCCTATGTCCTCCAGCAGTCTACACCTATAGCAGTATATCTATTGAGATAGCTCAGGAGATTATATTGAGTACGAAGAGTCAAAGCAAGATGCCTTTAAAGATAAAAAATACAACAGCCAATATAAAAAGATAGTATAAATTACAAAAGAGAATAAGAAAAGTTGTAATATCCTGGAATATGTTCATTTAGATATAAAAATAGCTGCACAGTAGAGAGCTAAGGGAGGACTACACAGTTGCTGGCATGTGTTTTTGCACAGTGAGAGAGAAGAATATTACACAAGTGACAATAGGTAATGAACTGCAGCTCTCTGCGGCTGCTTCTTGTAGTTTGCACTCATTTTTGACAAGTTTTTTTTAGCTGGATACCTGTCGCTTCTGAGCATCCAAAAAATCCATCTTTAATATAAAATTTTATATAACACAGATTGTTTGCTAAGTTGGACCAAATCAGCATGGATGTGCTTGATGTCACCTCTGCTTAACGGCTCAGGAACTTCTGAACTAAAGATGACTCATGGAAAATAGGCCTCAGACTTATAGATGCATCGGCTCTTAAGTGTTGTTGGTGTACTTATTAAACTATGTACTAGTCGTAAAGAGTCAAAAAAGGCTACTGCTAAGATATTTTTTTGTATTTCAGCAGGCTGGACTGTTAGTCTTTTCTGGGGCCATCATCATTCTCTACCTTTTCACAGCTGTGAAACCAGTTTTAATCCCAGTATTCCCAGCCTGTGATGAGCCTGACAAAGTAATGAATGAAATTCTGGCCTCTCATGGCAGCCGTCTTGACTTTAGTTAGAGTTAGCTGGTTTTGTGTTAGGGGACCCAGTCCAAACAAACGTTAGCCAGTATTTATCCTAGCCTCTGGCCCCTGGACCAATTACAGATAAATGGAGGAGAACAACCCATGTCTCTAGTCTGGGAATAAGAAAGCTTTTGGTGCTGGACTCCAGGGGCGGTTTGGCTTTGCCCCGATGCCCTGGACCCCCTCCACCTCTCCGCTAGAAAGAGGGTTGTTAATTTGTTGCGCTTGACCCCGGGCTTTGTGCCTGATGTGTATCTAGTTTGTAAAAAGTGCTTTTATCTGGTTTCTAAATAAGTCTGGTCTCACAGGGTTATGATGCTTTTATATCAGTAAGGGAGGGATACAATGGTCAAAGGGGACAAGTGCTGACCCCAACACCCCCACCCCCACTCCCTCCCTCTCTGTTTCACCTCTCTCCTGCTCTCCTCCGCTCCATCAGCCCTTTACACTGATATGCATGATCAAACATCAGCATGCACACAAACATGCTCTCTCTCACAGATTCACACACACATATGCTAGGATGCCGTTGTTCCATCTTCGCCCCCTGTGGTCCTTTTGGCTTCTGTTCGTGTCTTCTATGTGTAGGGTCACCGGGACATTCCTCAGCCAGCCCCTTGGCTCTGTTCACCCAGCTGGAACCAACCGGGACCCAACACGAGCATCAACAACTCAAATCATCTGAAACTCCAATGCTTTTTCTACATTTCTAACAGAAGTAACTATATTACAGGCATTATTTAAGACTCGCTGTTCTACTGTGTGAACATTTATGATTACCATGTTAGGAATTTTATATCGTTGTCAAAAAATCTGTTATGTCGAGTAAGGTTGCTCAGGAGAGAACCACCACTGGCTTGTTTTGACTGTTTATTTTTACCTGAATAAGGTTTAGGTTAAAGCTATTAGCTTAAGTGGATTTTAGTTAAAACCTTGCCTGTCTGCGTTTGCACAGAAAGCAAACAACGCAAACTTTTGTCGTTACGGTTTTCGTGCTGTTGCTGGCCTTACATTTACCCAACAAATCCACATGGACAACGCAGTGAAACTCTGCCAGCTCACTTCACAGTGTCATCATAGAGGAGGAGCGTCTATCGTCTTGACAGGTCAGTGCACTATGGCTGACCTCAGTTTTACCGATTTAATCACGCTGTCTCACTCAATATGAAAACCAGAACAACTGCATCTGCATTGAACCTCTCCCAGTTTGGCCAGTACCAGCACCTGCTCCAGGGTAAAAGAAAACCATACCCACCGTGAGCAGCACGAAGCTCTGGGGTGACTTTTCCAGCATCACTTGGTTCAAGCCACTGATCTCCATTTATTCAATGGATTGCTGATTGGCTGAAAAAAGTGAAGCCACTGTCCGCCGTACCCCACTCCTACGGAGACACTCAGTAAAAATGCCTTCATGATGCGTTGCATTTGAATGCAAAAACAAGCCCTTTGCCGGCTATGGGAGGACATTCCACAGGTAAATTCACAGTCAATGGATGTAATAACCAAGAAAATCGATGTATCCTATAGTATAGTACACAGGTCGCGGATTAGCGGACCGCGGTCCGGATCTAGACCCACCTGCTAGATAATCTGGACCCAACCTAATTTAAAACATTCATAATATACCACATGTTGTCCGACAGCAGTGTCTGACTTCACTTGCGCTGCTTCACCTGTGAATATGGTAAAGATCTCCAAAGATTTCGGGATCAGGCTACACATGATACAATGAGCTGCTGTCAGTCTGGGTCACTGCGGGGAGCCACTTTTAGACACAGCAGGCAAACCTGTGGCAAGCCGGGCGATGGGAAAGAAGGAGAAGATGATGAGGAAAAGAGAGCAGAGAAAGTGTTGACTGCTGGAAGAACTGTGGTGAACTGGTGAAAGTAAAGTGAAATGGTGTTCAAAGATGACCCTGAACATTTAGAGGATGTTTGGCTCAACCTGCTGCTGTGAAGCAGGATTCTCCACCATGAACAGAATAAAAAATAAATACAGATCCAGGCTCAGAATGAGCTCCTTGATATGTGCTTTAGAATGGCTTTGTCTCCATTCAAACCAGGTTTAAAGCCTTGCAGGGCAGCCTAAAGCCCACTGCCAACATTAAGACATAAGAAAGAAAAAAAAAAGGTCAGTTCAGGTGTTTAATAAAATATGTGAATCAGGAAATTGTCTATATACTAAACTGAATGATTTTCGTTTTCTACTTTAAAAAACGCTTTAGATTTTAAAATGGAAAAATTTATATGTATAACACTCCTGGTATACTATGTAGCGTAGCATCAGTCTGGCTATCTTGGACTGACTCAAAGTTATTGACTAAATTAGCCATTGAAATGGTGTCTAACTTCAAAATATAAAGTAGAGTAAATACAAAGTAAATCACTAAGAAATGTGAATGTAGTAATTCTTTATTAAGTGGGTGTATTTCTCATTTAAAAGAAGTCATGTGCTGAAAAAGTAACTCAAACATTTGCCCCATATATGTGTGTGTATATATATATATATATATATATATATATATATATATATATATATATATATATATATATATATACACACACACACTCACCGGCCACTTTATTAGGTACACCTGCCCAATTGCTCGTTAACACTTAATCTCTAAGCAGCCAATCACATGGCGGCAACTGCATTTAGGCATGTAGATATGGTCAAGACAATCTCCTGCAGTTCAAACCGAGCATCAGTATGGGGAAGAAAGGTGATTTGAGTGACTTTGAACGTGGCATGATTGTTGGTGCCAGAAGGGCTGGTCTGAGTATTTCAGAAACTGCTGATCTACTGGGATTTTCACACACAATCATCTCTAGGGTTTACAGAGAATGGTCCGAAAAAGAAAAAACATCCAGTGAGCGGCAGTTCT
Source organism: Cyprinodon tularosa (assembly GCF_016077235.1). Lineage (NCBI taxonomy): Eukaryota > Metazoa > Chordata > Actinopteri > Cyprinodontiformes > Cyprinodontidae > Cyprinodon > Cyprinodon tularosa. The sequence continues at coordinate 295,968 of NW_024039454.1, forward strand.
GTGGGTGGAAATGCCTTGTTGATGCGAGAGGTCAGAGGAGAATGGCCAGGCTGGTTCGAGCTGATAGAAGGGCAACAGTGACTCAAATAACCACCCGTTACAACCAAGGTGGGCAGAAGAGCATCTCTGAACGCACAGTACGTCAAACTTTGAGGCAGATGGGCTACAGCAGCAGAAGACCAAACCGGGTGCCACTCCTTTCAGCTAAGAACAGGAAACTGAGGCCACAATTTGCACAAGCTCATCGAAATTGGACAATAGAAGATTGGAAAAATGTTGCCTGGTCTGATGAGTCTCGATTTCTGCTGCGACATTCGGATGGTAGGGTCAGAATTTGGCGTCTACAACATGAAAGCATGGATCCATCCTGCCTTGTATCAACGGTTCAGGCTGGTGGTCGTGGTGTCATGGTGTGGGGAATATTTTCTTGGCACTCTTTGGGCCCCTTGGTACCAAATGAGCATTGTTGCAACGCCACACCCTACCTGAGTATTTTTGCTGACCATGTCCATCCCTTTATGACCACAATGTACCCAACTTCTGATGGCTACTTTCAGCAGGATAATGCGCCATGTCATAAAGCTGGAATCATCTCAGACTGGTTTCTTGAACATGACAATGAGTTCACTGTACTCAAATGGCCTCCACAGTCGCCAGATCTTAATCCAATAGAGGATCTTTGGGATGTGGTGGAACGGGAGATTCGCATCATGGATGTGCAGCCGACAAATCTGCGGCAACTTTGTGATGCCATCATGTCAATATGGACCAAACTCCCTGAGGAATGCTTCCAGCACCTTGTTGAATCTATGCCACAAAGAATTGAGGCAGTTCTGAAGGCAAAAGGGGGTCCAACCCGTTACTAGCATGGGGTACCTAATAAAGTGGCCGGTGAGTGTATATATATATATATATATATATATATATATGTATATATATATATATATATATATATATATATATATATATATATATGTATATATATATATATATATATATATATATATATATATATATATACACTATATTGCCAAAAGTATTTGCTCACCCATCCAAATTATTGGAATCAGGTGTTCCAATCACTTCCATGGCCACAGGTGTATAAATTCAAGCACCTAGGCATGCAGACTGTTTTTACAAACATTTGTGAAAGAATGGGTCGCTCTCAGGAGCTCAGTGAATTCCAGCGTGGAACTGTGATAGGATGCCACCTGTGCAACAAATCCAGTCGTGAAATTTCCTCGCTCCTAAATATTCCACAGTCAACTGTCAGCTGTATTATAAGAAAATGGAAGTGTTTGGGAACGACAGCAACTCAGCCACGAAGTGGTAGGCCACGTAAACTGACGGAGCGGGGTCAGCAGATGCTGAAGCGCATAGTGCGAAGAGGTCGCCAACTTTCTGCAGAGTAAATCACTACAGACCTCCAAACTTCATGTGGCCTTCAGATTAGCTCAAGAACAGTGCGCAGAGAGCTTCATGGAATGGGTTTCCATGGTCGAGCAGCTGCATCCAAGCCATACATCACCAAGTGCAATGCAAAGCGTCGGATGCGGTGGTGTAAAGCACGCCGCCACTGGACTCTAGAGCAGTGGAGACGCGTTCTCTGGAGTGATGAATCGCGCTTCTCCATCTGGCAATCTGATGGACGGGTCTGGGTTTGGCGGTTGCCAGGAGAACGGTACTTGTCTGACTGCATTGTGCCAAGTGTAAAGTTTGGTGGAGGGGGGATTATGGTGTGGGGTTGTTTTTCAGGAGCTGGGCTTGGCCCCTTAGTTCCAGTGAAAGGAACTCTGAATGCTTCAGCATCCCAAGACATTTTGGACAATTCCATGCTCCCAACTTTGTGGGAACAGTTTGGAGCTGGCCCCTTCCTCTTCCAACATGACTGTGCACCAGTGCACAAAGCAAGGTCCATAAAGACATGGATGACAGAGTCTGGTGTGGATGAACTTGACTGGCCTGCACAGAGTCCTGACCTCAACCCGATAGAACACCTTTGGGATGAATTAGAGCGGAGACTGAGAGCCAGGCCTTCTCGTCCAACATCAGTGTGCGACCTCACAAATGCGCTTCTGGAAGAATGGTCAAAAATTCCCATAAACACACTCCTAAACCTTGTGGACAGCCTTCCCAGAAGAGTTGAAGCTGTTCTAGCTGCAAAGGGTGGACCGACGTCATATTGAACCCTATGGATTAGGAACGGGATGTCACTTAAGCTCATATGTGAGTCAAGGCAGGTGAGCAAATAATTTTGGCAATATAGTGTATATACATATTAGGGGTGGAACGGTTCACAAAATCCACGGTTCGGTTCGATTCACGGTTTCTGGTCACGGTTTTCGGTTCGATTCGATACATGTTGCTTGTTACACCGAAATTCCATAAAAAATTATGAAATTAATGAAAAAATCCCCCCAAAAATAATGGATTGTAATTATTTTAAATGATCCGCGGAAACCCTGGATAATTTCCGTATGTTTTGCTGCTTTGAATTTAATCATCTGGCGCATGCACTCTAACCTGACAACAGCCAGATGCATGTCTCGCTCATGTCTCGCTCCACCTAGCGAGACATGCATCTGGCTGTTGTCAGGTTACATGCTCTCTACCATCTCCAAGAAACTCAGAGGGGAGCAGACGAAGCCACAGTGGGGGCTGTAGGCTTTGCTTTGAGCAGCCGGTCTGGAGCGCAGCGGGGTTGAGCGGGGGTTGCTGACGGAGTATGAGGGATTTCGGGGTTAGCATGACATGTTGCTGTTAGCATAAACAAAACGTGTTGCACTTTTATCCACAACTTTCTTTCCGCTGTCATCGTAGGTCACTCTAAATGCAAAGCGCTCCCATACAGCAGACCTATAAAGTGCTGCTGGCGCGTCTTCCAACCCCAGTTCTTTCCCACTCGCCAGTCCGACACAATTCTCCACAACAACTGATTTTTTTCCCTGCTACACCCTGCTAAGCTGCTTCGCTTCTTCTTCTTCTTGTTTACTACTGGAGGTTGGCTTTGGTCGCAGTACCGCCACCTTCTGCTCTGGAGTGTAATCGCTTCCTCTATAAGAAAAAGGAGCAGCGCATGAACCCAACGAAACACACGCGAACCGAACCGAGACAGTCGAACCGAACGATTCTGACGGTTTTCATAAATCGTCCCATCCCTAATATATATATATGTATATATATATGTATAATTTTTTTTCTTTTTTTGCAGGCATTACCAGGCATGTAAGATGTAATTACCATAACAATGTACAATGTAATAAATACAGGCACTTTACAATTAAACCAGATCCTACAGTCAGATTGATTCAAAGTTTTCTATCTAAGGAAAACCTTCACAAAGCCCAGTTTTTAAATACGAATACAACACAATGCTGCATGTGGACAGATTCCTTACAAAGAGGACTGAATGTCAAAACAAATACAACATTGCAGCTGTATCAAAGAGTCATCATCATTATACCTGCAATTCTAGCCGATTCCTGACTCTATATCCATTGGTTAGAGTGTTGAGGCAGGGCAATGAGCCGCTGTGCATTTCTGTCCGGCCTGGCTACTGATTGAGTGGCTGCACTCAGCTTGAGGCCAGCTATGCCTCTCTGTGGTACAACTTGACCGAAGGTGTGAGAATACCTCCTTGGTGTGCTTAGCACAGAGGGTGGTGTAGAGGGGTTTAAGCATCGGTGTATATATAACGTAATAGAATTGGTGGCAACTGCTGGATACCTCCTGTTGCATGCAATCCTGCCTGGTCCAGAAATTCTCTGGGTTCTGGCATCTGTGGGGTTGTTTCTCTAGGCTCAAGGGTTACCTCAAACTGCTCCCACTCGAGGGGAGTGACTGCTCTGTAAGGCCTCCTTAAATACCTCTTTGGGGAGCCCTATGGGTTCCCTAGCATGGGTTTTCTTTGGACGGCTGTGGAGACCAGCTGGGGGCTGTTCTCAAAAGGTGATTCATGCTGATATTTCAGTGACCACCCTCTCATCCCTCACATATTTAAAGTTACACAACGCTAGGTTCTCATGTTTGGCACTTCCCCACTGAAAATATCAGGTTAACCATATGTTTTTCCAACATGGGTCGACCCAACCAATCGCTATTTGGCTCCCTTCCCATTGGCAAAAAAAGCTTGCTGGCAGCTGCATGGCCTCCTCTGTCAAGCCGTGGCTGTGTGTCTTGTGACATCATCACGGTGAGTTAGCGTTGATGCTGTCACCATGGCAAAAGAAATCAGGATAATAAACAATGGAGAGCTACTTGTAAGGAAGCCATAGCATGGTAAGGGTGCTTCATCGGTTCGCTCTTATCTGCCTGAATCCGTCCCACCAGTGCTTCTCCATGTTTATCAAATGTAAACAGAGTTGTTTTGCAAAGTGCCTACCCCATGCCTAAGACACATGATTAATACTCCTTTCCCATTGGCCGAAAATCCCATTAAAACCCAGGAACAATCGACTTTTTGTGGCAGTGGGAACAGTTCACTGTCCCAGTCTACCTGGGTCAGCGACCCGCAATAAAATCGCCTCTGTTCTGATCGGCATGCTGTAGGAACACCAGGGTCCAGTTGACAGACTACTTTACGTGATACCATTGAACACAACATATGGAAGTCAATATACCGCACCACTCGTGTCCGATCAAACAAGCAGAAACAACTGTTTACATTCAATAAACATGGAGCAGCTCTGGTGAGAGCCCTCCATTGTTTACTACCCTGATTTATGTTGCCATGGTGACATCATCAACGTTAACCCAGCATGATGATTAGTGGGTGGAGGCTTTAGTGATGGTATATGCCATCCCAAGAGGCAGAGATTACGCATTTAGAACGCAGGCAGTTGATCAGCAATGTAAGGCAAATTTCGTCTATTTAGAATTCCTTTCTGAAATAATGCAACAGATTAGTGGAAAAATGCATTTATTGCATTAATAGCAAAAGTCAAAAGGTTTTTAGAGTAGCATGTTGGTTAAATTTAGATAGTAGATTCTAATTATGCTGTTTCCATTGTGCTCTTCTAAAGTGATACATCAAAATGGGAATTTGCAAACACTTATGGAAACATGTCTACTGACTCAATCAGTTTTCTTAGATAGAAACTGTTAGTTTAAATGTTTCTGACTGAACCATCACTGTAAGGAGCCTCTAGATAACATTTTGTACATGTTGGTTCAATATAAACTAACCTTTAGAAGATCAAACAGATTAGAAGATGGACAAAAGGTAAACCTTTCAATACCAGACTCCATCTTCCGTATGTGTGGTTTCTAGGAACATTTAAATACTTAAAAAAGGTGGAAATTATTCCTCAGAACTGATTGGCTCCCTTTTCCTCTTGTATTTTTCTGATGATTTCGCTGCCTATATTAATGAAAGTTTGGAGCTGGTGGAGGAGAAGATCTCTGTGCTGGGATCCCACCAACTGCTTGTTTGAAACAAGTTGAAACGGCACGGCAGCTGCTCATCAACCTGTTTATTTCTTCCGTGCTGAACGGACCCAAACGGCCCTCTGGCGGACCAAAGACCAGGGAACACCTGTATGAGGCCGAGATGTAATGAAAGGTGTTTTTGTGCTGGTTTGTGGTGTGATTGTGCACGAGGGTTCATGTGAGCTAGATGCCCCCCCCCCCCCCCCCCCCCGTGTTTATGTGTGCAGTAAGTATGGGGCATCTGCAAGGTGTGTCTCTAGGAGAACATGATGCATGTCTGCATGAAGCTGTCCGTGTGTGTGAGGAATGTAAGTGTGTGTGAGAATGTGGGTGTAATGAGGGGGTTCGGAGGGAGCTGTGATTATTCTCGCCTCCTGTGGTGCAGGTCCTCTGGCTCTGTGGGCCCCAGGGAAAGCGCCCTGTATTTAGCGTGTGGGAACACACATTCTGCCCCCTTATCGTTGTATTGTTGCTCCCTGGCTCTTTTCTTCTCTTTTCTTAACTAATTGAATTCTTGACTCCTGAGCCACAGGGACTGCTCAGGAAAGACCAAAGAGAGAGACATGAATTTGGGTCTTTTTTCTTGCGGTTGAGTGGGGCAGAGCGGTGGGGGCCGAGCTGGAGTGTGTGAGGTTGAGCGGTGGGAGTGCAGTCGAAGAAGGACGGATCAGGCTGGCTGGGTGGCTACAGTGGCGTCACCCTATACTTACAGGAGGTCAAAGGTCCTTCCCCCCTGGTGGTGGTGAGAAAGTACTGAATTGTGGACGGTTAATTCAACAATCATGTCCTGCTTTTGGAAACGTTTAAAGGCACTTTTGGCCCATGTCAAATTTTTTTTAGATGTACTCAAGTAATTCTGGACAAAACAAGGAGAACCCCTTTGATTGATCTCTCCTCTCTCTGCTGCCTTCTGCCCCATAAACCCTCCCTTTCTTACACTCATCAGAGATGCTGTACCACTAAAGGTCATGCCAGCTCTTTACCATGGTGCCAACCTTGCCTTGTAGGACAAGTATCAAAGAGAATGTGGAGTTAATAGCTGCTCTAGCCTCTGACAATGACATTTTGCTTCTTTTGGACACAGAAGGCAGCATTTAATGATAGTGGCGGCTGGTGGAGTTTTCTCCAGGGGGAGGGGCTATAAATTTGAAATAGACGTACACCAAAAACCAATCAAATGTATACTAAGGTATCACACTAATATAGACTGCTCAAAAAATTAAAGGAACTCTTTGAAAACACATCAGATCTCAATGGGGGGGAAAAAATTGAATTTCCATCAAATGAAAATTATCAACCTACAGAGGGCTGAATTCAAAGACACCCCAAAAATTACAGTGAAAAAATAATGCGGCAGGCTAGTCCATTTTGCTGAAATTTCATTGCAGCAACTCAAAATGGTATTCAGTCATTTGTGTGGCCCCAACGTGCATGTATGCATGCCTGACAACGTCGGGGCATGCTCCTAATGAAACGACGGATGGCGTCCTGGGGTATCTCCTCCCATATCTGGAGCAGGGCATCACTGAGCTCCTGGACAGTCTGAGGTGCGTCGGATGGATCGAAGCATAATGTCCCAGAGGTGTTCTATTGGATTTAGGTCAGGCGAGCATGGGGGCCTATCAATGGTATCAATTCCTTCATCCTCCAGGTACTGCCTGCATACTCTCGCCACCTTCCATGCACCAGGAGGAACCCAGGACCCACTGCACCAGCATAGGGTCTGACAATAGGTGCAAGGATTTCATCCCAATACCCAATGGCAGTCAGGGTGCCGTTGTCTAGCCTGTATCGGTCTGTGCATCCGTCCATGGATATGCCTCCCCAGACCACCACTGACCCACTACCAGACCGGTTAATGCTGAACAATGTTACAGGCCGCATAACGTTCTCCACTGTTTCTCCAGACCCTTTCACGTCTGTCACATGTGCTCAGGGTGAACCTGCTCTCATCTGTGAAAAGCACAGGGCGCCAGTGGCAGACTTGTTAATTCCAGTGTTCTGTGGCAAATGCCAATTGAGCTCCATGGTGCCGGGCAATGAGCACAGGGCCCTTTAGAGGACGTCGGGCCCTCAGGCCACCCTCGTATAGTCTGTTTCTGATTGTTTGGTCAGAGACATTCACACCAGTGGCCTGCTGCAGGTCATTTTGTAGGGATCTGGCAGTTCTCCTCCTGCTCCTCCTTAAACAAATGAGCAGATATGGGTCCTGCTGATGGGTTGTAGACCTTCTACGGCCCTGTCCAGCTCTCCTGGAGTAACTGCCTGTCTCCTGGAATCTCCTCCATCCTCTTGAGATTGTGCTGGGAGACACAGCAAACCTTCTGGCAGTGACACATATTGATGTGCCATCCTGGAGGAGTTGGACTGCCTGTGCAGCCTCTGTAGGGTCCAGGTAGCGCCTCATGCTAACAATAGTGACAGTGACCCTAGCCAAATGTGTAACTGGTGAAAAAGAGTAAAAAAAAGATGAGGAGGGGAAAAAATGTCATTGGCCTCCACCTGTAAACCCATTACTGTTTTGATGGTCGTCTCGTTGTTGCCCCTCTAGTGCACCTGTTGTTCATTTCATTAACACCAAAGCAGCTGAAACTGATTAACAACCCCCTCTGCTACTTACCTGACCAAATCAATATCCCAGAAGTTTAATTAACTCAATGCTATACTCTAATTACAAAGTGTTCCTTTAATTTTTTGAGTAGTGTATATACATGAATGCCAACAACAACAAAATTTTTTTTTAAATGTTCTGCAAAGTGCTTTAAATCAGTCCTAGCTATCTTTATCAATGCTGGGTCAGATCCTGACATTTGAAAAAGGAGGCAGGGAATGCAGAATAAAGCATTAGCCTTGCTGCACGCAGTTAGACTAGCTTTATTGCTAAATAATTCTATAAACCTGTCAATCAGTCGCACTTTCTAACAACGACTGTGACATCAGCACTGTGGTGGGAGGTGGTGAGCAAATAAAGTTCCTTTCAACCTGCTCCCCAGGATGGTTCTATATTTAGCACTGTAGAGGAGCTGCTGCGCATGGACAACTTTTAACCTTTTAGTGTATGGGTGAAGATTTTTGGAAATATGTCACCGATCCGACAACAAACGAAGCAGCTTTACTCATCATTAAAGATTATATATTTATGTTGCACATCTAAAAAATATATTAATATATTTGGAAATATTTAAATTTTTGAATTTATTTTTATCAGTTTTTTTATGTCTTACTCAAGGTCAATGGGTGAGTGGGGCGGTGCCCTGGCGCCCTCTATTGGTCAGCCACCACTGGATAGTGCTACATATATGGCTAAGTTATCATTGTTATGATGGTGAGTTCACACAGAGTGACATTCTAGCAAATTTTGAGTGCTTTTTTTCGCTTAATATTCTACAAGAAATAGTTTTGTATGAAAGGAGGAGCATCATCTACTGCTCACCGGTGAACTGTGGTGCTTTATTCATTACGGAACACCAAACAGTTGTGCCTGTATCCTGATGCTCTCAGGAGGAAGGGTTCATGAGCCTTGGCTGGATCATGGTAGCATCCCACGGTTCTTCTTTGTGTCCAGCACCAAAAACTTTCCCACGTCAGGGGACGGATCACAGCAGAGACAAGATGAAACCCTGACAGGATGAGCAGCAGATCAGACAGAGAGTGGTAGAGAAGGACCAACTCTGGGCTACAAGAGGACGGATGATTTATGTCCTTTGAAAGACTTAATTAAAATGGCTTGGTTTTTTAAAACACCCAAAAATATCTACAGAGCATTCCCAACCTTAAAATATTTTAACATTTGTTTTCTTTAGCTCTTCTCTGCTATGTTCCTCTGTCCTACTGCACTGCCACACCCAGTCCGATTGACATTTTGATTTTCTTATAACTTATTATGCATTCAGTCTTTCACCTTAATATTATGCCTAATTTTTACTCCATTCACCTTATTTGCTGCATTCGCATCACTAGAAGCTAATCCTGAACGCACCCCTAAAAAGGGATACCATGGAAATCACTTGTCCGTATCACAGGCAGTTCTTTGAATGCACCATCAGGAACAACCACTGCTTAAGAAATGCTATGTCCTTTTTAACGACATCATGGACATTGTAAGTCATCCAGTACTAAAGCTTGCTCGTAGCTTTGCTTTATGCAGCTTCGGGACAGAACCTCATAAGGGGAAACAAAATTTTTAAGGCAATCGATCGAGACACGAGGAGCAATGGATTGTTGATCTAATGAATATTTAGCATATTAAGATGAGATTAGCAGCCCCTCACAATCTGATAGTGAAAACAAGATCCGGACCAGATAAAGATGGTTAAAGGAGAAGAGTTATCACTCAGATTTGAAAAAGATCAAATGACAATATACTACCAGTGGTGGCTGGCCAATAGAGGGCACTAGGGCGCTGCCACACTGATGCATTGACCTTGATTAAGACAGAAAAAAACAAATAATCATTGAGTTTTAATTAGTGTTACAGCCACAGAAATTATATTTTTCAACACATCTACCTCCTTATTTACACATGTGAGCAAAGCACTGGTAGAGATGAAAACCCTGTAGCATTGAGGCTGTCATCAGGCTCAACCAGAGCAAGCTTTAAACCAACACTAAAGTCAGACAAGGCCAGACTGACCACAGGAAACCAAAAGATGAGAGACAGGTCGACCAGCATGGGAAGGTGAAGGATTGGCAGGAAGCTGGTTCAAACCGTTCCCCCCCACGCAGGTCAGTGTGGAGGGAACTTGTAATGGAGGAGGGGTTGGGGGGTTGGGGGGTTGCGTGGTCAGATAAAAATGTTGGGCTGTGGTCACAGACCTATAGACTGACCCAGCAACCCAAAACCGTATAATTTCAGAACTGACCGTGGTGCTTAAAGCCACTGCTCTGTCCTTTCTCTCCTTATCAACCCTTATTCCTCCTGTTATCCTTCCTTATTCCGCTACGTATTAACAATTTCTAAATGATTTCAGGATTAAACTTTGAGACAGGCCTGGACAAAAGCTAAGGTAACTTTAAACTCGTAGGGAAATTATATTTATAAATTATAAATGTCAAATCCTTCTGGCTTAAACATGTATATAAAGGTACTCTTTATCAGATGATATTGTCCCAAAATTTAAAAGAATTTCTATTTAAAAAAAATCTGTGTTTATTTTATTTGTTATCTTATGCAGCCTGGTTGAAATCAGAATAATTTCCTTTCCTATTGAGTTCCGTCCCAGTGTTCACGGGGATGGACGTCTGTGTCTTCAGCAGGCGTAGAGCTAACAGAACTGGCAGCGTTGCGAAGCAAGGGCTCAAACATGTACGGCTGGAAGCCTTCTACACCAAACCAAGCTTCTGCCGCCCTGGCGTCCTCTTCCACAACATCTTCGTCACCGCTTTCCTCCTCTAAATAAAAAATGGATGACGGAGGAGACTCATCCACGACCTCCGACACTAAACTCTCCTCCTCTTGCATGTTTCCTCTGTCCATAGCGTTCCTTGACAGTGTCGTTTCTGAGTCACCAATTTAGTGCTACTTGGTCCCGATGGAATTTCCCATTGGGAACCTACTACGTTGGCAACCACTAAGTTATAAAACTGGTTAGCAACGATGCTTCCGAGAAACCGGCCATAACCAAACTTGCTTGCGAACCTTCCACTGCAACAATCCCTCCCTCTTGATAAAGGACCAATCCCATTCACTTTATTCACCCGTGTAACATCGTGCACCACTATGAAGCATTCAGAAATGCAACGGTTGGAACAGCCATTTCCCTACGACTTTAAGCTGATATTCTCTTGCTTTACCTTTAGAGTCAATCTAAGTAACCAATCGGTTCCTGTTACTGTCAGTCAGACCTCTGCTCCTCTCAGCCGGTATTCTTCTCCACTCCTCAGCAGCAAACTGCTCCAGGTGTCTTTGATTTTCCAGATAGCTCCTTACAGAGATGCTCACTAGGATTTAGGTCAGGGCTCATAGGGGCCACTTCAGAACATTCCGATGTTTTCCTCTATGCCGTTCTTGGTTGTTTCTAGATCTGTGTTTGGCATTATGCTGTTGAAGACCCATGACCTACGACTGAGACCAAGCTTGACCCTGCAGAGATTAAGACAGCCTGTTCCAGATGAAGCAAAACAGCCCAGAGCATAACAGAGCCTCCACCGTGTTTCACAGCAGGGACAGCCTTCTTTTCTGGATCTGTTTCATTTTTCCATTAAGCATTTTTCCAAGATGAGGTTTGGCAGATTCAAGTCTATTTCTATCAGTGCTTCCTCCTTGATTGTCTCCCATTAAGTCAATTTTGGCTCAAACAACGACATCTGATCTGACACTGATGTTCCTTGAGCTTGAAGTTCCCTTCTAATCGCTATAGGAGGTTTTCAGGCATCTGTTCCCACTCCTGTTATCCATCTCTTTGGTTTGTCATCAGTTTTCCTCCTGCAGCATTTAGGGAGGTTGGCTACAGTCCATGGATCCTAATTTCTTAATTTGTGCAGCTGAAGTCAGAGGAGCATCAGCTAATTTTCTTTTAAAACTCCTAAGACGATTCTTTCCTTGTGTTGGGATTTATATTGCCACAATAAGCCCAAATCAGTTGGATGAACCATCTGAAACTATCCCCCTTTCCTTTTTCACAAAGAGAACAAAAGATTCTCTGGAAAAGCACTGTAGCTTCCCACTGTAAAAGGCGGTCAGCTCAAGCACGGACCAATTGCACAACACTTGCTTCCTCTAGTCCATGATGAGTGCGGTACACAACACAGCTGTGTCCGAAGGTCTGCCCCAACCCCCAATAATCATACAGAGCAGGGAATATATACTGGACTTTATAGTGCCCTCGGTTAACTGACAGGCTCCTGTGCCATCTTTATTCTCTCACCCCCAAAACAAATCTCAAGATGAATGCTCTGGCAAAGCATTCTGGTAAATATCTGCTTGTCTAGTGACCATCAATGATGATTATTTTTTAAGGTGCATTGCGGGAAATTTTTGACCCCACAACTTTTCATCCATTAGATGTTCGGGCACTTAGTGTTGCCAGTAAAAAAAAAATAGCAAAGTCATTGCAGGCCTTTTTAGTGTGAAGTGCATCAGCCACTGTGCTAGAGACCTACAGTACATAGAATAATGTCTGTATGGGTTAGAGAATGTCCGCTCTAACCCCTACAATGCAATGCCTGCAATGACTTTGCTATTTTTTTTTTTAACTGGAAAAATACAAGATATTATATCTTTGATATAAAAGCAGTCTGAACATCAAAACCAACTACAGTACCAATGCTGTTGCTTGTTAACTCAATTGTATTAGAGCATCTAGAAAATTGGGTGAGCTTCTCTGGTACATGACTGGACTGGTTTAAATCCTATATTAAGGACAGGGACTTCTTAGTGTCAGTAGGGAACTTTTAATCAGAGACCACAAAAATCACATGTAGGGTTCCTCAAAGCTCCATTCTGGGGTCCCTCAAATTGAATAGCTGCATGCTCCCCTTAGCTCAGATTAGGGTTAGGGTTAGGAAATGGCGTAAAATTGTGTAGTCATTACGTAGTGCTCTACGTCGGGGTAAGGGTGGGATAAGCATGGTTGAAAAGCAATCTCTGATTCTCATTTGTTCGTTATCATCACAGTTTTATTCATTTTTGCTTTTATCAGATTCAAGTTCTTTTTGCGACCATTGTGTTTTTTTCTCTCATTCAAAAAGGAGCACCAACATCTCTGTGGTGCTCCTCTTTTCAGTTATCTGAAAAAAAATATTCCAAAAATATTTTCAGTTTGAATTCTTTATCTTTATCGACCAAACACCTTCTTTTCCAAATCTTATTTTTTATTTTGATAACGTTTAAGTACATTTGAGTGATTTCTCAATAAAAAACTTTAATAAAAGCAAATTTTTTGGAACATTGACCCAAATAACCTCCATAAAGAATCCTTTCACTATCCAAACCCTCGAGTCGTACATTTTCTTGTTTTGAGTAGGGGTGATTACTGTCATGGAAAATATAAATGCTACTGTTTAAAAGCCCTTTTGAGAGAATTTAGAGGATCAACTTCATCTTTTTACTCAAGTAAAAGTTTAAAAATACAATTTTCAAAACTACCTTAAGTATAAAACTAAAATTAATGCAGGAAAAAAAGGTTAAGGAAAGAAGCTTTACTGTATTACCCTATTAAAGGAACATTTATCTACAATTCTGAATGATAAATTCCTTATACTTAATTCTATTAGTTTTCTAACTAATGGTCTAACGGTAACAGTGCTATATTTAACTTTGCTTCATCTTGAAAAACAATTTATTTTGATAAGTGATGAATAACAAGTTGAGGCAGCCAAGAGTCAAACCATAAAAAAATTGTTTGGATGAAACTAATTATTTTGATGGTTTTCATTTTAATATCAACCTGCATGTTAGCATGTTTTAGCATTAGAAGCATAAATTATGATCAATACCGAGATGATGGACGAAAGATCAAAGGTATTTTAATTTAATCTCTGCATGATCTTTAAGAAAGCTACATGCAGACAGATAGATATGCATGGTCCAAGGCCACTGGGGGGGGGGGGGGGGGGGGGTTGCCGCAGCCTTGGCATTTAAAGGCCCCACTGACGATCTGGTTGACCTTGAGATAATATCGAGTGGAAAGTGTGATTATGGGCTGGAAGGGGACGTGGGATGCTCAGCAGATGGGATGCTCCACTGTTTAGCTTATCAGCTCTTACCAGGCTGTGCTCTCTGGTCTATGAGGGTTCACATATGAACCAGAGAACCAATAGGGTAAGATCATCCTGTTGTCTTAATCACAAAACATCTGAACATTTCTTATTTTTCCTTAGCCTCTATAATTAAGAGACTTATGATTTATTTTCATTCTACAATTGAGCAAAAATACCTTAAAATAGAAAATGCATTAAGTTCAGAAAGAATTTCTAGTCTAGTATAATGATTTGACATTACCTTAAAGTCACAAGTCATAAAAAACATTCCTTTTTTGATTTCTCAAAAGTAACTGGTCAGAAATAAAATTGAAGAACCAGCATGGAGGATGAGGAGGTCGGCAGAGAGCAGCCGTCTGATTTAAGCTGCTGCCGTCAGCTTCTCCTAGAGCTCAAATCAGGAGCTCATGGAGCCAAAATGAGGCCCAAAAATTTGATAAAAAAGCATGAAAAAAATGAAACAGGAAATGATTTAAAAACTAAAGCGTATTTTTAGCAACTATAAAATAAAAACACAAAAAATTTAAAACAGCTTAAAGCCATTAATCCTTCAAAACCAGCCACCTAAACAGAATATCAAAGATCTTTTAAAGACATTTCCATTTTCCTGGGTTGCTGAATGCATCAGCCTTAGGTTTCAGTCATCATTCCACAACCCATGATACCTATGGAGGATGATTACTCTTCTGTTCTTAGAGTTCAGGCTGTCCCCAGAGGAAGTAGTGGAATCCAGCCAAATGGCTGCCAAGAGCATGCGGCGAACACCGCCCAGAGAGTTCCAGGGGCAGAAGCCTTGAAGAACACTGAACTAGATGACGAGCAGATCCAAGCGGACAAAGGAAGGCAGGACATTCCAGAAGACAAAGCCAAAGTTGGTGTCGATGAGGTTCACAGGAGTCCAGGCCAGAAGATTAGAGATCCGAAGAGGTACTGAAGGGAAACCCAGGTCTAAGTCAGGAGGAAGCTCCAGGTTCAGTCCACAGGTAGAATCCAGCAGGAGTCCGAAGACAGGTCAGGCAAACAGATAAGAACAGGAGCAGGCAGACTCAAAGTTCCCAAGAAACAATGGGTCAGGAAGAGGCAATCAGAACAGAAACAGGTATGTTAGAGAACTTTCCCAGAAGGCTAGAAAAATCTGGCGGTGATGACTGGGAGGAAGCAGTTTAAATAGAGAAGAGAGCAGGTGACACAGAAGAACGGTGATGAGAAATTGGGCGGAGCTAAACAGGTGAATGGAAAGGACCATTAAGCCAGTCAGCAGTGTCCTTCAGAGCAACACAACTACTTGTGTAACAAATCAGCTTATGTTTACAAAATGTACTAAGAAAAATTAAAAGGTGACGATCAAGTTTCAGGTCAGTTTCAGTTTCAACTGTATTCTGAACAGAGTACAGTAGCAGCCATTCAAAATGGCCCTTCCCAGTCAAACGCCAGCCGCATGGCAGTCCACTTCCCTCCGACTCCCAGCAATATCCCCTCCAACTTCCAGCCACTGGAGTGAACCCCTCCTTCGCCTGGGCGTGCATATTTTTTTACTCTGACTGCACCCTTTCAGTATATTACAGGGTTTGACCAAGAGATCATGCCTCTCTTTAGATCTTAATGTCCACAAATCATTACAGAAAGAATATTTTAGATGTTTTAAAAGGAATTGTAGGGGACCAGCCAAGGACCAGACAAGGACTAGCTAAGGGCCAGCCAAGGACTAGCCAAGGACTAGCCAAGGACCAGCCAAGGACTAGCCAAGGACTACCCAAGGACCAGCCAAGGACTAGCCAAGAACCAGCCAAGGACTAGCCAAGGACTAGCCAAGGACCAGCCAAGGACCAGCCAAGGACCAACCAAGGACTAGCCAAGGACCAGCCAAGGACCAGCCAAGGACTAGCCAAGGACCAGCCAAGGACCAGCCAAGGACCAGCCAAGGACTAGCCAAGGACCCATCAAGGAAAGTGGGGAAATTTTGAATGGCTACTGCAGATCCACAGAAATCAAAGCAGTCCTGGCTGCACTTTCCCCTCTGTTGGTTTGCTGATTGTCTTGTAGTAATTGTCGACTGTTTTTCAGTTTGTCATTGTTCAACTTCTTGAATAGGTAGAGTCTAAATTTCAAAATTTTCCAGGATAGGATACCCCCTGACCCCCCTACAATGCGGCACAAAGCGTAAAGATGTGAACAAAGGTGTGCACCCTATAAACTATTCTTAACTAAAAGCTTGATCCAATAGAATCACTGAAATGACAACAAAGGGTAAACTTTTATAATTCTAAACATCTATTCATTTTATTTCTTCTGTTTGTAATTCACGCCACCTGCCTGGTATAACACAGAAAATCCTTTATATTGACGTTATAATAGCTGTACTCAACAACGCATCGCCTGGGAGGGGGGATTATCCTTCTTAAACTCAAGTCATGGCCCTAATCTTTAATCCCAGAGGGTTAATTATTGGTGACATAACGAGATATTTGAATAAAAAGGTGAAGAACACCTGGTGTTGTTTAATGAACCAGTTGGATGGATAGGTTGGGTGTAAGGTAAGCACCAGAGGATTTAATGAGTTAATCAGTGAGTTGGCTCTTGGTTTCCCAAAGGGTTTTCATTAACCGGACTGCAGGGCAAAAGCAGGTAGTTTTTCCATCAGGAAACAAGCAGTGGGCTGAGCTCTGCCATTCAGCCATTAAATAAGCTAATTAATGATGTGGATAATCTTAGCGTTTCTATAAAAGCTAAGCAGACATTTGGGCTGAAACACTACATCTTTGGTTTAGGGCTGAAGATGTAACAAACAACTAATCATCAGTAATTACAGGACAAAAAATAAACATAATAAAAAAAGAAAAATAATTTGATCCAAAATCAGTCTATGAAAACTATTAATGGAGCAATATAGGCTGTTAATCATCATCAACCAACACAACAACATTCTGCTAAATCTCCTTTTAACACATCCTATAGGGCTGAAGCATTTTTTATCAAAAATGAAACGCACGATTATTTTAAACCAATACTACAATTCTATTTCTATTTTCCTGTGCAATAACTAAAATTGTGTAAATGTTTCACTACAGGGTTTCAGTTTTTTCATGACCTGGAAAGCTTGCCTGTCTAGACTCCTTTGTTGCAAGATTTTACTGTAACCTTTTGTCAGGAAGTGATAAATTCTACTTGCATGCATGAATTTGCTAACCTTACTCCACCAGATGGATTTGCTCCGCATATCCATCTGGAAACCTTCGGTTGAAGTAATTTTGGGAAGGGGCGAAAATACTGGTTAGCTGATTGGCCTATGTTGGTGATAGACGGGCCAAATAAACCAATCAGATCAACGAAGCATATGATGTACTAACAGCCAGGCTACTCTTGCCGAAACCAGTCGGGAGAAGAGTAAAAACATCTTTTCCTCTGAGAAAAGCCTCCAGAGCAGTGTTTTGCTCTTCTTTCAGTGAAGAAATACTCTGTAATTCCGATAAAACTTGCTCGATAGCCATGCTAACGCTAGTTTCATCGGTTGAAGCCGCCATGTTCTTTAGATTGAACTGTAGCGCTTCTCGTTGCGTCACACCTCAACCCGCCTCAAAGCCAATGCTGATTGGACGTTCGTTTGGTGAACGGCTCCAAATTTTCTTCAACAGAGAGTCTCCAGACTGATTAGCGAGTGAAATCTTGAAAGCTCGTGAGATCAGGATGGTCTCACGATGCTATGAATTTGCATGCTAGCTGCACCTCTCTCTACCCGTCTGTGTGGTTGCAAACCTATTTCAAGCATATTACCGCCTGCTAAAGGGCTGGAGGGATAAATTTAGTGACTTACTCTTTAAAGGAAAAGTCCAGTCATATTCGGAATTCAAACTTATAAAAGTGTTTTAAATATGAAATTATTACGTACTGTTCAATAAATGTTAACAATAATACCGATAACAATTTTTGGCCGAGCTGCTGCCTAGCTTTGTGAAGCAGGAAAAAGACTAATACAAAGTGAATCCAGTAGAACTTTTTATTGCCTTCCTGGAATGGTTGATAATAGTTGAATAAACTTTTGGCTCTCAAAATGGTATCAGTGCCCTGTTTGTTGGTACTCGCCAATACCGATACTACCATTTTAGTGCTGGATCGGGGCCCCGCCTAGTAACAGAACCACTACGTTATTTTCTTTTTCTTATATGAAGTACATTAAAGTGTACAGATAACAAACTGTTTTGTAAGACAGTTATTATGTCATTGGTAATATTATTTCAAATCTCCACCTGTTAAAAATGATGTTGGGTATTAAAATGATGGTTCTTTTGGTGTGGAGAAAATGTCTTAATAAAAAGGGGCGTGTGCATCCCTGCGTGTCGGCACTGACAGATCTGCGCAGTGGGAGTTTTTGTTTGGTTGTATGTTAGAAACAAGTTAACCATAAAAGAAGAAAGTTTAAATGGCAATCAAAGTTTGTCCCTGCGCCACAAAACAGGCATCAAGAGAACTGATCGGAGTTAGCACCCAGAGTACACCGCCCGGTGCAAAAAGACACCGCCCAGGGGAAAGTAGTACGCTCCCGGTGAGATCTGGACCTTCCTTTAAAGGAATAGTACACCCAAAACATGATTAGCCTTCATTTTCTACTCACCCCCATGCTGAACAACACTCTGGAGTACTTTTTTGATATCTCAAATGCATCTGGAGATCTGGGAGGCTTCTTGCTGTCTGCTGACATTCAAATAATGGAGGTCTATTGTGCCCGAGACAGAAAGGTCCATAAAAGTCCACAAAAAACGTGTCAATATTCCTCCATACTGCTCGTCCAATGTATTCCAAGTGTCCTGAGTGGGTAGCATCCAGAATTTACTCGAAACGAAGTCATTTAGAATGTTTTTAGAGCATAAACAGTAGTGTATAGGATTTCCTGAAAGCGCGCGCCTGCGCGTTCACAACGCTACGGAAACCGCGGCAGACCAAACCAGATGAAAGTGCACATTCAGCATCTGCTCTGCCGATAATGCAAGCGTAGAAGAAGAAATGTGCTGTTTACCTGTGCAAAGAAAGAAACAACGAAAGAAAAATGTCTGAGGACTTCAGTGTTGAGGAAGAGCATGAGTTCTTTGCCGAGCTGAATGCGCACTTTCATCTGGTTTGGTCTGCCGCGGTTTCCGTAGCGTCGTGAACTCGCATGTGCGCGCTTTCAGGAAATCCTATATACTACTGTTTATGCTCTAAAAACATTCTAAATGACTTCGTTTCGAGTAAATTCTGGATGCTACCCACTCAGGACACTTGGAATACATTGGACGAGCAGTATGGAGGAATATTGACACGTTTTTTGTGGACTTTTATGGACCTTTCTGTCTCGGGCACCACAGACCTCCATTATTTGAATGTCAGCATACAGCAAGAAGCCTCCCAGATCTCCAGATGCATTTGAGATATCAAAAAAGTACTCCAGAGTGTTGTTCAGCATGGGGGTGAGTAGAAAATGAAGGCTAATCATGTTTTGGGTGTACTATTCCTTTAATTTTACTTTTGGTGGTAATCTTTTTTTGGGGGGGTTGTCATTTGGATTTTTCATTTTGGAACGGACTTTGGACTTAAACACTTCCAGGACTTTGCTTTGAGTTTGGAGGCTATGGAACTCCTTTTTGGACATTATTATTAAAAATAAAAAGATCAGGCAGTTTTTGACTTTCATTTATTAGGGTCTTTTTTTTTGCAGATATAAATTGAGAGTTTGAGTTTACTTATAAATTGGTTATCAAGGATTTTTGGTTATTGATCTATTTATTCTGAATTATTATTGAATGAAACTTGATTCTTGGTAGTATTGTCATTTTTTTTTTTATAAATCTTTGTTGCTAAAAATCAACATAAACTTACTAAGTGGTTGGATATTTTTTCTTTCGTATCCAATTTATAATGTAGAATATTTTACTTGTTTTTCTGTGACAGAATCCCCATTGAGTATTTGTGAGTTCTGCTTTTAATCAAGCTGAATTTTACAGCCTGATATTGGTATCGGTGCAACACTAATAAATTACAAATGTTTTTAATTAAGAGTAATCTTCATTTGAATGTGCTTTACTGGAGGCATCCATGTTTGTCAAAGAACACTACTGCCACCTACTGGTTTGTGACGTCACGGTGCGGTATCGGTTGTTGATCAAGTCCCAGTGCTGTATCTGGTGTTTGTCACAACGCGCTATGATCCAAGTCATCTTGAAAACATTCTTCTTCCAAATGTTGGCTACATATTACGTGTTTTTTCTCTGGCCAGAAGTTCGATGGCAAATCCTCCCTCTTCACGTTGGCGATCCAACAACGAACCCGGAATCGGAAAGGTGAAATAACTTTTTCTTCACTTTTACCCGATGTATTCCAACATCCAGCTGCCATGCATGTGGGCATTGTCAGTTTCACTATAGCTCTGGTGAATTTTAAATGGTGAAGTCCTCTGGAAATCTTCAATAATTGTTGTTGAAGATTTTGTTATTATTTTGTTTAACTGATTAATTCATTAAATGACAGTGAACATATTAATTTTAGGTATATTAATGCATTGATTATTCCTTGCTGACCTGACTTCTCTTTTAAATGTAATATGACCAAAATCAGTGCCTCTGGGATTTGAAAAATGCGTTGTTTTAATTAATTACCCCTCCCCAACACAGACAAACCTGTACTATTCATCTCCAGATGCGTCTGTCGTCCATCATCTTTCCATCTCTCTTTCCATGAACAATTGCTTCTAAGTAACGAGAAATGTGGTTTAGTGTGGTATTTAGTGATAAACTGGGTTCGGAGAACAGCAGTGGTGGTGCTAGACTTTTAAACAGGGGTGGCAAAGGTATTATTTGGGGAGGTCAATATATATAGGGTTCAGTTAGGCTACAAACAATAATTTTTTAACGCAAAATTTATAATAATTAAATAAAAAATGTTTGTCCAAAATGTATACAATTATGTACTGTACAATTAGGTATGCAGCAGAAATAGAAATAAACAAGTACTCAATGCGCTCCTTGGACTAATCAAATCCAGTAGAAAACAAAAACTTGAGGTACATTTGGACGTGTCAAAACAAGGCAGGACAAGCAGCGGTGCACATTTAAATGTGTACCAGAAGAAGAAGAAGAATAGAACAACAAAACAAAAAACATACAACCCTTTAAAGCTGACTATAGTTGACCACTGCCCAGTGATATGACATCACCAAGTTCACAAAAACAATCAGAACAGCTAAATTCTGCCGTTCTGGCGAGATAAAGTAAAATGTTTAACAAAGTCCTCCATATTTAGGGAATATGCCCTCCTTGACTCAACACTGCATCTATCATCTGCCATTGTTGTCCTAAGGTGGGTTTTCATTCATTTAAGGGCAGAGAAACTTCTTTCACAGGGAGCAGTTCTAACTGGAATCACAAGGCAAGTTTTACTCAGCCTGAAAAGTTCATGAAAAACCTCTTTGTAAGGTTCTAAAAACACAACAAACTCAAGTAGAGAAGCTGGTCTCTCTCCACTTTTCTCCCTTCTTAACAGAAGCCGTCTGGTTTGATGAAGCTCATGCTTTCAAGTCTGACTCAAATGTTTTCCCCAAAGCAAGCAGATGCTCCTCTTTTAGGAATTATGGCCCCCAATTCCTACACAAGGAATAAGCTGCATTACACAGCCCATTATGAATATATCTACCTCTTTTCTGTGATTGTTGTTGAACATTTTGCTAACAACAGGTCCTTTACGTGTCTTCATGTCAGTGTGACGGTATTTTTCCATTTCATTAGACTAATGACTAAGAACTAACGACCCATTCATCGGTTTCCATTGCATGTTTCCAAGCGATACAAGGCGTTGTCTATATAAGACTCAAACTCACTGCGGATCCAGACATTTGAATTGAGAAAGCTTCCTGGAGAGGTGGCGAAACGTCTTCAAATCTTGAAAACCAAGTCCAGTGGATATTTTTTGAATTTTTACGGAATTAGACTAATAATTGAAGTAATAATACTCATAGATAATATCAGCACAAGCACTGCGGTCCAACTTCTCCCTTACTCCCCGTTAAAAAAGCCCTTTGTTTAATTTAGTACCAATAATAATATATACCAGGAAAGTAAAAATGCTTTTCATTGATCCTGTGTGCTGCTGCTGCATTGTTTTGTAGCCGTTTGGAGCACGAATGAACGGCATGTTAGCTTAACCAATGAAAAGTGTAGCCCACATACGTGAGGATGCATTCAAGTCTGCTGGGAAATTTGACTGTTTCTTCGCAAATGTTCGTAAAATTCAAACAGTGTTAATATTTTGAGCGGGATGGCGACAGGGGTAGCAATTGCCAGCCCAACTACCCCGCTGGCTCCGTTACTGGAGAACAGGTGATTGAATGAACAGTCTGGAGCAGTCTGGAGAATGGGGATGCTCCAAATTCTGTCTTTGGGTATAAACTCTTTTAGTATGGCATGCTGATTCAGATTATGTGCATAAGGACAAAACGCTTTCAAAGCTTTCAGTCAGGGGTCCCTCTCGGCTGCCATGGCCATGCTGCTGTCATACACGGCTTTATGGTGTTCTTCCATAGATGATAAAGGTTTTACCCTGTGAGGTTGAAATAGTAGCAAAGCACAATACCATCTTCTTTTTTATACCTAACATGACTCCATGCAGTGACGTACGGCTCCTCTTTGGTACCAAACTTTCAGCTGTGTCAGCTTCTGTTTGGTCTGAGGCCAGCGTTCAACAGGCTCAGCGCAAATGAGCATCCATTTCTCTCCCTCCGTGCTCTTTGCTCCAGAGTCGCTTGACCAGTCAAATCCCCGCCTTTGTGGTTAGATAATCCCCTTATATCATATCGCCATGTTATTGCAAAGGCAATTAATCATTAGGTCCTAGTTAATAGAACTACAGTAATGAGTAAAGTATTTAGACCTTCAGTAATTAAAAAATTAATAAAACTGGAATGTAAATGGAAAAGCACTACTTAATAACACAAGCAATGTCTGATAGGTTTACAAACTCAAACAAATTGAGGGAAAAACAGTCTCAAAATGGTAGAAATCTGGTAACATATTCAGGTTTACGGTGTAGATGATACGATTTGAAGCTAACTTCAAAAGGAAAGGCTAATATTTTTACCTGGTCATTAACACATCAATTTTAAGCAGAGATGCCCAGACTTCCTAATCCATCTTGGGATCAAAACGTACAAATGCAAACAGACGAATCCTGTGGCTGCATAGACGTGGTAGTAAGGGGTTAATAAGTGCCGCTCAACGGGGCATAAATCAGCCGGTACTGGGTGATTCCCAGTGGCTAATCTGAGCCCAGTAAATGATCAGAAATCAGTTCTTACCTTTGTGTCGGACTAATAGCAACAGACCAGACCCTGTCAATCATGGAAATTGTTGCTAAGGGGGAGCTGGAGGTCAAAGTCCACATCTAAAGAAACAAAGTCACCAGACACAACATTTTAATCTATGTTGAGATAAAATACAGTGGTGATAAAAAGAAGGAAGAACAGGACTGTTGGTCTGAAGCTTAAAATGAAAATTTTAACCAAACTCGATCTTTTCCAGTAAAACAATGAAGCTGATCAAAACTCTTAACTTATCAGATGAAGAGTAACTCTGTCGAATATAACTTTGTAGATGTTCTTACTCGAGCCGTTCGGTCTCTGGATCCACTGATGATGAGTCCATCTTTAGTGTCCAGGCAGTTCACCTCCTGGCTGTGACCAATTAACTGCAGAGACATTCGATTCCTCCTGTTGTGGACCACGATCGTCCCATCACTGAAAAAACCAGACAAACCACGGTTCAGGCCTCTAGCTGATTATCTTAAGGGTTTCTAACACACTCTGATGTTATACCAGGAGATCCATCATCCAAACAAACAGTTACTAAGAGGGAACTTTTATGGAAAACCATGAGTGTCCTCCTTATCAGACTGATGAACAACAACAGAGGCTACCAGTTTACCATTTACCACATATTGACCCCCCCAGTTTACCATTTTAGCCACTCTGTTTCCACAACTCCCAGAAGGTTCCATAATGGGACCAAGCCCGTTTAGCTTCTATGTTAATGATTTTCCCAAAGTTTGCAAAACTGTAACAAGCAACTATATGCAGATGATACTGCATTGCATATCAAAAAACAAAAAGAGCATTTCAGTTATGATTCAAATTGGTCTGTCAGACTTTAATCATTTAAGACCTTCTCACATGACAGAAACAGCAAAGGCTTCTGTGTGCTGAGTAATTTTGGTCCCCTCCCTGATCTGACCAGTGATCCATGCCATGTAACGGTTGGCTGTTGAATGGCAACAGATTTCCTATAGCAGATATCTCACAAAGATAACAGGCTGCATTTATTAAAAAGTCATGTAATATTTTGTAGCTCGTATAAACTTTTAATTCGCCAAACTCAGGGCAAAAGGTTGCAGAGCTCTAAGGTGTCAGAGTTACCTTCCTCCACTGATCAGGTGAGAATCTGTGAGGACAAAACGACAAACGTCACCCTGGTGGCCCCTAAACACCTCCTGGGGATTCGTCTGGAGCCTCCTGGACGGGTGCAGAGGGTAAGCTCCAACCTTAGCTGCCTGAGACAAGTATAGCATGTCCTTATCGAGCTGTAACCATGGTAACAGCCTGAAAACAGCAAGGAGAAAGGGGGACATTAGAGAATGAGCAGAACATGGCTGTGTTCCTGTCAGCATCCAGCTAATCGGGAAGAGGTGTCGAATGAGATTGAGTCAAAGCTTACTTTGTTTTCCATTTTAGAAGAATCCACCTCTTGCAGACTCCGTTGTACCAGTTCTGGGCCGTCTTCACCCTCTGCTTCAGCGGGATTCCAGGATATCTGCAATGAGAGAACCAGCTCCACATTATCCAGTCAGTCTATTCATCCATCCATGATGTCCTTTTATTAATCGACCAAAGGTCCCTTTCAGTTTCAAGCAGCGGGTGAAATAAAAATCATCTGCTGATTTTCAGATCATTAAATATGACATCAGGAATCCAGAACAGATCCCTCATTGGTGGAATTAAACCCAAATAAACCCTGCCTTCTCAGGATGGAAGTATGCACCGCTGATGGTGATGATGAGGGATCAACTCTTCATGCCTCTTTCCCACCAGCAAGGTCCTGACCCATTTAGGCCCATCTAGACCCTACTAGGCAGATGCCTCGGGCCCCAAGTTCCTTGGGGCCCCATAAAACTCCTTTTACATGTATGGTTAATGCAGCTATTCCTTATTTGTGCACATTATGTTTTTGATAAAAATCCTTTCGCTAAAATACCATCAGAACGCTTATAATGTTCAGTGTGTCTCAGCCCCCTTTCAGTGTCCACCATATTGGATCAGTCCATTTGCTGCTCATGTTCAGAAAGGTCCAAACAGACAGCAGCAAACCATTTGAAAACAAATGATGTGAAGAGCAGTGTTTCCAACTTAGCGCTTTGGTCGTTATATTTAGCAACTTTTCAGACCCCTCTAGCACTTTGATTTTAAAAAATCGCCTAGGACCAAATCTAGCAATTTTTTTCTGCTACTGGAGACTTTGGAGACAACATTTAAAAGCAGTGAACTCTGCTCTCCAGAGCCAGTAGATTGGTAACCCCGCCTCCTGCTCTCCTCTATCTTGTCTGCTGTCATGATTCATGCAGCTATTATTTCATCCAAATGAAAAATGGAGAACAGAGAAGCAGATCATGGCTTGTCTACAGTGAAAAGAAGGACTGGGTTATTTACTTTGGCCTTTTGGGAAACACAGGAAGGAGCAATCAGCTAAGTGAGCTTAGTGCTTGGAAAAAATCTTTAATTCCTTTAGAGACAGCATGAAAAGTCAGCTGAGTACAAAACATAGAGAGGAAAACAAGAAGAAAAGGGACAAGAAGAGAGGGACACAACCTAGAACAAATAATGGATGTCTATTCTATTAACATTTCTCTATCTGTATAATGTGTCTGTTTTATGTGTTTTCTTCTCAGTTCAGAGGGCCACCTGCCTGTCTTTGCCTAGGGCCCCAGATTTTCTAAATGTGCCCCTGCAGACAGCTGGGGGAACAGGAGCCTGTATCTCCAATTGATGAAGATGCGTCTGCTCTGATAATGAGAAGATGGGATGTGGAAGTGGTGCTGATGCAGAGAGGACACTGGAAGTCTGGGGATTAAATAGCCTTTCTAAGCTGTTTAGAGGTAAAATGATAAAGTCACCGCGGGTTCTAACTGCATGAATGATCTCTCTGGTGTAAAACTATCATCCCGTATGTCTGATGATGTGTGCCTGCAGTCTGAACTCAGGGAGGGAACCGCTGACCGGCCCATCTGCTTAAAGCTGAAAGGAGGGGGGAACTGAAATCAGCTGATTCCTCATCTGGTTCCTTACATGTCTGTCCCGTTCCAGGTTATCCCGCTGTTTAAACAGCCTTTAGCTGCCTTCCTCCACACAGCGTCCCGGTTTACAAAAACATTCAGACTTTTACAAACTTGACTCAGGCGGCTGAGGGATCTGTGATCCAGATGAGACAGGATGTGGAAGAGCACATCGTCAGGGAGCTGGGTGAACATCATGGCTGCCGGGACATGTTCCACAGAGAAACAGGAAGAGGTTTCCGGGACTGCGCGGTGACGTCATGGCGCAGGGGGGCGGGTCAGGTAGGATTTTTATTTTATTTTTTTATTATAGCCATCATATACAACAGACA
Source organism: Cyprinodon tularosa (assembly GCF_016077235.1). Lineage (NCBI taxonomy): Eukaryota > Metazoa > Chordata > Actinopteri > Cyprinodontiformes > Cyprinodontidae > Cyprinodon > Cyprinodon tularosa. Next base: position 322,766 of record NW_024039454.1, read on the forward strand.
ATGTTACGGGAGAGGATTAGGCCCACTGGAAAAAAAGAAGAAAAAAGTTAACTTATTTTAAATCAGGTGGCCTCCTCCCTCCACTGGAAAAAGAAAGCCGTCGTTGCTATGGCAACGCAGTGACGCCACCATGAGCGTTGCTGTAGCTCTGAAACCCAGGTTGACATTAAATCAAACATTTGCCCCTCTCTTATATTTACATTTTAACAGCCAAATCTAACTATTTCATAGAGGACATTAATTTTTTGTTAGTGTGATGCAAATGTAGGACATCCTTTAATAGCAGCTTCCATGCATTAGGAAATAATGCAGAATGATGAGGAAAGCTAGAGTTACGGCCCTGCATGGATTTTTTTCATCAACAGACTAGAAGCTTTCTATTAATGCTTTCGTTGAGACATGTGGCCGGGTGTAGCATCCACACAACCATGACGATTGAGCCGGCTGAGTAGCCGCCCTCCGTTTATCCAGATTAGTATGTGGTGTCATTTGTAAGCATATATTTCTCTAGGTGACATGGCTGTCTGCAGACATAAGGCTGAACAATTCATTTTCTTTTTTTATGTTAAGAGCATCTATCTATCTATCTATCTATCTATCTATCTATCTATCTATCTATCTATCTATCTATCTATCTATCTATCTATCTATCTATCTATCTATCTATCTATCTATCTATCTATCTATCTATCTATCTATCTATCTATCTATCTATCTATCTATCTATCTATCTATCTATCTATCTATCTATCTATCTATCTAATAGGAACCTATTGACTTTCCTGAATTATGCTTGGGAGCTATACCTTCTTTGTGTGACAGTGACGTAAAGGCACAGCCCAAAGAGTTCAAAATAAAAAAGTCATTATTACCTTTTTTTTTACAGAACTAGTGGCTTGTTTTTTGTTGTTGTTTTTTTTGGCAGTAGGCTGACAGGAAAGGGGTTATGAGAGAGGGAGGACAGACATGCGGCAAAGGACCACAGGTCGGATTTGAACCTGGGTGGAACATGGGTTGTGCGCGCTAACCACCACCAAATCCTTTTTGTGTATCCTTTTCTCTGGTTTTATAAGGGAGAGCTTCAGCAGTTCCCTACATTTGGAGAGCTTTGGTTTCTTGTGGTTCTTTTCCTGAAGGCTGTAGTCCCATTCTGACAATCATCATTCATTCATGTTGCTGTTGCTTAATGGGGCTGCAATCATAATGCAATACACTGGAAAAATATCTATAAATAAGTAAAACATGTCTTAAATAAAGAGTATGTATCCTTAATTTGAGTAAGTATTTTTACTGTTAAACTAAGAAAATTAGATAACATGAATTGAAATAAGACAATTCAATTCTTATTTTGAAAATAAATTATCTTGTTCGATTGGCAAAATGTCCCTTTTATGTCCTCAATCCAAGAACAAATGCACTTATTTGAAGAAAAAATTACCTAGAACAATTTAAATTGTTTTTTTGTTTTTTTCCAGTGTAGGCTATCTGCAGCAGCCCAGAGCTCTTTTCCTAACCTGGATAGAGTTCTACTTTGACCTCATGAAAGGAGAATTTACATGAGCTCTAGGAACAGGATTCCAAAAAAGTAAAAAAAAACAACAACAAACCACTGGACTTTTTTTTTCAAGTTTGAGGACATTTTGCTTCCCGTCCAGGGAGCATCCTTAATTCAAAATTTCTGGAGTAGCGTTGAGTTCCAGGCTTATAAAATGGCCCAAACCAAAACCTTGTTATGACTTAGAAAACATAGGAACAGCTCCAAGGAACAGGAGTTCCAGGAGGAGGAGCTACATTATGCCCAGTTTGGAATCAGCCTTTGTGTCCTTGGAGTCTTTCAGCTCCTCTCGTATGAAAATCTCTCTTATATGGTGGCCGAGCAGTGCAAATGTTCTAGAAATACATGAATGTACAGAAAATCCAAAAAGCACTGCAAAGAAAAAAACCAGGCTAACATAAATAAAAAAGAGCTGCAAACAACAAGTGCTGCATTCCCATTGGAACGGTTGGCTAGGTCAAGCGATAAGTCGCACAGTTTGCACAAAGGAGACCCCCGGTTCGCATCCCCACCTTAGGCAAGATCCATCACGCTAATGCCTACCTCATTGTACCAATGTGTCTACTTTCGAAGTCACTTTGGATAAAAGGGTTTGCTAAACGCATATACATAAACACAATATATAAACAAAATTTAGCTGCCGAAACATAAATGATGCTAACACATAAAAATATGACGAGAATTTAAAATTATTTTCGTTCACTAGACTAAGACCAGACAAAATTTACAAGCCATTGACGAATGGACATTGGACATTAAAAAATGTAATTGTTTGTAATTAATTTGTAATTTGTATTTGTTAATATAAGTGTTTCTTGAACTTCTTAGAAGATTACGCATTGTTGCCCTGTTTGTCCGTAGACGGCGCCTGTCCCACAGTGCCTCGCGCCGCTCAGTCAGTAGTAGCAGAGGGCTTATACTCCTAGAATCACTGGTAGTAGTTAATCGTGGCTAGCTTAACTTCGCAGTCATGGCGTCGGGCTCGCATACCGCTGTACAGTTTGTTGGAGGAGCTGGGCGAAAACAACACCTGGGTGTATGGAGCCATTTTGTTTACCACGCGAAGGACAACGAAACAACCTGCATGATAATGGTTGATCATGCTGCCGATGCCGGCGGTGGCCAAGACTAAAATGACTAAAAATCAGACAAAGACTAAAATTGTAAAAGTAAAGCTCTCAAACTATATTGGAAATAAAGTTGTTTGTATTTGTGTGACAGAAAGGCATTGAGGAATATTTTGCAGGTGGGACCACTATATAAATGTCACCATGTCTGATTTATAGGTTATTAAACAAAGAAAAAATAGAAATATTTAACCTCTTTAAATTTTTTTTCTTCAAAACAAACATTGCAAAACACGATCAAACACCATGAAGCATACTGTATTTGTGCCTGTTACATCACCTAAAATGTTCACATAATTATCTCTAACACGTCCTTGAAAAGGTCTGAGCCTCCACTGCAAAAACGATCTGAAATTAAGTAAAAATTAGTTATATCAAGTGTATTTACCCTTAATTTGAGCAGGTAAATAAGATGGTTTGCCAATGGAATGAGTATTTTTACACTTAAAATAAGATAATTAGATAATATGCAATAAGACAATGCAATTTATTTTTCTTATTTCAAATGTAAATTGTCTTGTTCCTTTGGCAAAGTGTCTCATTTACCTCCTCAATTCAAGAAATAATGCATTTATTTTAAGAAAAAATGTCTTATCTAGATTTACATTTTTTTCAGTGTAGTTTCCAATGATGCCGGCAAAGAGGGAGTGTGGCAAAAAATGTATACCTGCTGTTGCATTACTCCCACAGAGTCACACGTCAGGTGGAATTTGAAATCCAATTGTATTTATTTACACAGCTATAAAACAGAAAGTATTTGTGAAAAAATAATTTGAAACATGTTTTAGACATTTTAAAGCCCCATTTTAAAGGTGTGTGGATGAAACACCATGTGACTGTGTTTTGGCCAGTTCTATAATAATAGATAAACATGAGCAGGTGTCAGTTGGGAACTGTACCAGGCCCGCCAGGCTTAAGGGGTTGAGTAAAGCTGTGAGTGGGCTCTGTAGAGTGGAAGTGTTCCAGGCCACTAGGAGGAGCAATTTTCTCTATATGTGTTTTGTGTGTTAGCATCATTTATGTATTTGCAGTCTGTTTGAACTGTACTGCTACCTATTTTCTGTGATTCTGGCATTTCTCTTCAGCAGCATTTTGTTTTATTTGCATTTGTTGGTATTTCTAACATTTGGAGACAATTTTCCATAAATTAAAACACACCACAGGGATCAACTACAACCAATGGCTGATTCCCATGAGTACAGTTCCAATTTAAGGGTTTGGTTTCGACTAAGGTGTGAATTGAGTTTAGGTTGGGGATTGGGTTAGAATTGTGTAAGAAATGGGGTAGAAATGAATGGATGTCAAAGCAAAGTCCTAACAACAATGGAGAAACACGATTGAGTGCCTGTGTTTGTGTGCTCATCTCAATGTTGTGTTTACAGTACTTTTGTATGCTGTGCAAATGCACCCTCCAGCCACTGTACTCCGAAGTTTAAAGGAATAGTACACCCAAAACATGATTAGCCTTCATTTTCTACTCACCCCCATGCTGAACAACACTCTGGAGTACTTTTTTGATATCTCAAATGCATCTGGAGATCTGGGAGGCTTCTTGCTGTCTGTTGACATTCAAATAATGGAGGTCTATGGCGCCCGAGGCAGAAAGGTCCATAAAAGTCCACAAAAAACGTTTCAATATTCCTCCATACTGGTCGTCCAATGTATTCCAAGTTTCCTGAGTGGGTAGCATCCAGAATTTACTCGAAACGAAGTCATTTAGAATGTTTTTAGAGCATAAACAGTAGTGTATAGGATTTCCTGAAGGCGCGTTCACGGCGCTACGGAAACCGCGGCAGACCAAACCAGATGAAAGTGCGCATTCAGCTCAGCAAAGAACTCATGCTCTTCCTCAACACTGAAGTCCTCAGACATTTTTCTTTCGTTGTTTCTTTCTTTGCACAGGTAAACAGCACATTTCTTCTTCTACGCTTGCATTATTGGCAGAGCAGACGCTGAATGCGCACTTTCATCTGGTTTGGTCTGCCGGCTTCCGTAGCGTCATGAACGCGCAGTTGCGCGCTTTCAGGAAATCCTATACACTACTGTTTATGCTCTAAAAACATTCTAAATGACTTCGTTTCGAGTAAATTCTGGATGCTACCCACTCAGGACACTTGGAATACATTGGACGACCAGTATGGAGGAATATTGACACGTTTTTTGTGGACTTTTATGGACCTTTCTGTCTCGGGTGCCATAGACCTCCATTATTTGAATGTCAGCAGACAGCAAGAAGCCTCCCAGATCTCCAGATGCATTTGAGATATCAAAAAAGTACTCCAGAGTGTTGCTCAGCATGGGGGTGAGTAGAAAATGAAGGCTAATCATGTTTTGGGTGTACTATTCCTTTAAACTCTTAAAGGAAGGTTTAGGCTAAGATAGCAGCTAGCAGCTCTATTAGGATTTCTCGGGACATGAACCTCATGTGTTTGGATCCTAATCACCATCGATGCAAACCTACTAACCTGGAGCCACTGAACAGTCTCAATTATTTATCTTATAATTTCGCTCTTTGGGCAAGTGACTTTCACATTTCATTTGCCCAGAAACAATATTTACTTGCCCAGTATAATGTTTGATAAATATAGTTCCTAATATTCATTTTTCTATATATAGCAATGTTTTTTGTAATTCAGTATTTTTTAAGTTTCCAGGTTCCTGGTGTGTATGTGCATGCGTCGAGCAGAACCAGACTCAGTGTGAGCGGCCATCTGCCGAGGCCGACTGGGGTTCAAGGATATATGTATGTATATATATATATATATATATATATATATATATATATATATATATATGTGTATATATATATATATATATATATATATATATATATGGGTCCATCGAAAAGTCGAATCTCGGAATCAGGGGGAGCAGTGTGGTTTTTGTCCTGGCCACAGAACAATGGATCAGAGCTACACGCTCAGCAGGATCCTGGAGTATGGAGTATGGAGTACCAGGCCCTTTAATAAGGGCTGTTAGGTCTCTGTATGACCGGTGTCAGAGCCTGGTTCGCATTGCCGGCAGTAAGTCGGACTCGTTTCCGGTGTGGGTTGGACTTTGTCACTGATTCGGTTCATAACTTTAATGGACAGAGTTTCGGGGCGCAGCCAAGGTGTTGAGGGGATCTGTTTTGGTGGCCTTAGGATCGCGCCTCTGTTACACGCAGATGATGTGGTTCTATTGGCTTCATCAGGGCCTGATCTACAGCTCTCACTGGAGCGGTTTGCAGCCGAGTGTGAAGCGGCCGGGATGAGGATCAGTGCCTCCAAATCCGAGACCATGGTCTTGAGCCGGAAAATGGTAGAGTGTCTTCTCCGGGCTGGGGAGGATGTACTGCCCCTAGTGGAGGAGTTTAAGTATGTTGGGGTCTTGTTCAGGAATGAAGGGAAGATGGAGCGGGAGATCGATAGGCGGATTGGTGCGGCATCTGCTGTGAAGCGTGTGCTGTACTGGTCTGTTGTGGTGAAGAAAGAAGAAAAGCAAAGCTCTCGATTTAGCGGCCGATCTACGTTCCTACTCTCATCTATGTATCTCGTTCTTTCGGCCATGACCCAATGCTCATGACCAAAAGAACGAGATCCCGGATACAAGCTGCTGAAATTAGTCTTCTGCGTAGTGTTTCTGGGCTCTCCCTTAGAGATAGGGGGAGGAGCTCAGTCATCCGGGGATGACTCAGAGTAGAGCTGCTGCTCCTCCATGTAGAGAGGAGCCAGTTGAGGTGGCTCGGGCATCTGGTTAGGATGCACGCAGGACACGCTGGAGGGACTGTGTTTCTCAGCTGGCCTGGGGGCGCTCTTGGGATTTCCCCGGAGAAGCTGGCCAAAGTGGCTGGGGAGAGGGACGTCTGGGTCTCCCTATTGAAGCTGCTACCCTCGGGACCCGACCCTCGACAAGCGGAAGAACATATATATATGTGTGTGTATAAATATATATATATATAGAGATATATATATATCTCTATATATATATACATATATATGTATACGTATATGTATATATATATATCTGACAATTAGGAGGACCACTTATTGAGATGATCCACCCAGAAATAAAAGATGTTCATATATTAAGAATGTTCATATATTAAAAAAACATAATGAGATCTACATTTAAAGAAAAGAAAAACATATAAATAAACGCTGTGGGATGGTTTCTATGCTGACTGAGGCAGAGAGGTGATTCTCAAAGAGAGACCTGGGAAATTTATCCAAGTTTTTCTTTCTTTTTTCATAAAGAGGCGAGAGAGATACGCTGCATTTACCTGCTCTGTCTGACCCTCCTTATTTTGGTTTCTGTGAGGCTCAAAAGAGGATCACTACTTCATCCGTTTCTGTCCTCCTGAACTCCTATCATGGGGAAAGTTTTATATTTCTTAATATTTCATGAATTTTTTTTTGCACCAGTCTGTCCTGCTTACTATATGCAAGATGCTTGACTCCAAACTGACTCTTTCCCTGTGAGATTAACAGATTTAATTTTGTATTTTCCCCCAAAGCAGATGTGTTTTTCTTTGTAACTGCGTCTCTCTTCTTGTCGGACCCATGAAATTGCTGCTGAATTGCTGCGTAGTCCGACTAAAATAGACCTGGGCTCTCTCTCAGTGGGAGCTACACTGCCCCCTGCAGGAAATCGTGTCTGGTGTGATCATCACCATTGACTATCAATAAGTGCTAAACGCCACGACCTCGTCCGACATGATTTTCTGTCAGATTGGAGGCAAAATCCGTTTCAGCATGTTCTGGCTTTAAGTGGATGCATATTTACACATAAGTCAAATTCTTCTGTTTACATAGAATTAGGTTTATCTATGATTACATTTAAAAACAATTTTCAAAGGATTTGTCATGTAAAATACTAGGTTAGCACATCTTTAAACTTAAAAAATTAAGCATGTAATGCTGGTAGGTTTGTGATTTAAAAGAGAATAAGGTTTATATTATTGCAATATTTAATTTAAAAAGTCCACCTTTTATTTTTCAACTCATGAGGGAGTTGGTACCAATTGCTTAAAACCAAATAGTTTTGGTCTTGTGGTTTAAAAAACAAAAAGGTAGGGAGCCTCCTGCTTAAATTTATAGCATTTACTTTTTTCCAACATCAAAAACAGGCCGTGATAATATCTTACTGGTGTGTTTATCTTTTTTGTTTATTATAAATTATCTGAAAGAAATAAGCATCATTCTGGTATTCTATTAGTTAAGCCAGAAAAACAAATACAAATTCCTTATTAAAATGTCACCCCTACACACACAGCAGTGCCCTTCTCCCAGTTCTCCCAGTTGCAACATAGTGGTTCTGCAGACACCACGCCGCCCCGAGGCCTGTTTATCCACTAAAACTGCCAAGGTTGTGTCACGGTCAAATGACTACGAAAAGTTGATTGACCTCGTGACATTTTTTAGGCGCTTAACCGCTTAGCATCAGTAGCAGCAATTTGTGCTCATTGACATGATGAGGGTCCTCATCGGAGCATCTCTTTGATCAGCTGAGCATGGCTTAGCATGGCTGCGATATGCAGATCGTTTCGCTCTCGTTCTTTCATTCTCTCCAGTCTCCAGTGAAAGACGTCTCTGCCGATTCAAAGCTGTGCATGTTCCAAACACTGGGCCGTCGAGGAAAATCATTTCTGCTTGGCTTTCCAGTTCATCTGTCAGGACTCAAAGAAACCAGGAGGAGGAATACAGGGGGTGGGTGGGGGTGCTGTCGAGGTGGAGGGGTGTTGAAATGGGGTCTTTTGATCTTTTTAGGGCAGCAAAAGAGTGAGGGGGCCTCTGCCTGAGCTGGCAAACACATTTAGCTGGTAATTGTTCAGATCAGGCTGAAATGCTCGGACAAACAAAAGTTTACAGCTCCAATTGGAAAAGTCAACAGGTTCCGCATCAGGACGGGCCGGACACAAACAATGAGACCCGGCTTTGATCAGCTGCTTGCATTTCGGTTATCTGACCGATTGCTTCTCCTAGTGCCGCCGAGCTGTTTCTAGGATTTAATGAGCTCTCGCTCATCCATCTGTCTTTCTAGTTGTCCTAACTGTCAGCTTCTGTCATACAAGATAGAAAAATAGGATTTTGATTAAGATGAAGGTTTTTATAGTGATTGTTGGTTCTGGTTTAAATTTTCAAGATGTTTTAAATTTTCTTTTTATTTTCAAAGCTAGATAAAAAAAAAAGAAAATTTATAAAGAATTTATGATTTTAAGGCTTAATATAAGGCTTAAGAAAAGTAGACAGTTTAGGGTCAAAAACATTCTGTCACGGTTGAGTTGATGTTTTTGAGGACCCAAATGCAGAGATCAGGAGGCAAAAGTGAGTCTTATGGATTAACACAGCAACAGACAAAATACAAAAATACAAAATACAAGCAGCCAAAAAAACTGAAAACAAAAGGGAAAACTCACATGGGGAGCCAGAAATGAGGAAGCAACAGAACAACAACAAACCAGCACTGAGTTACTGCAGAGGTGGTGTATATATGGGGAGACTGAACCAAGACAGTCTAATCAGCAGATTGGGAGCAGGTGTGGGCAAGACCAAATAGGAGGAAGCCAAGGGGAAAGGGGACAACAGAGAGTAACTAAAGAACTCAGAACTGGTAGAAAAAAAACTACAAAGACACAACACAAACAAACTAGAAAAAACCAAAACAGAGGGCAGAACCCTTTCTTTACCCCCCTTAAGGGCGGATACCAGACGCCTTAGAGTAAAAGGGCCTTAAGTCCAGAAATAAACCACAAATAAACACAAAACATAAGTCCATAAATAAACACAAAACAGAACTAAGCAAAACTCAGAATCCAACTAACAAAAAACAACCCAACCAAGGTGGGCGAGGACAAAGCACAGACTGTGGAGGTGGGCCATGAGGTCGGAGGCGAAGCACAGTCTCTGGAGGCCAGCCAAGAGGCCAGTGGCTAAGCAGAGTCCCAGGAGGACAGCCATGAGGATGGCAAAGAAGGAGGACCTCTGGAGGACGACCATGAGGATGGCAATGAAGGAGGACCTCTGGAGGACGACCATGAGGATAGCAACGAAGGAGGACCTCTGGAGTACGACCATGAGGATGGCAACGAAGGAGGACCTCTGGAGCAGGAACCTTAAAGGCCGGCGTCTCTCCAGCAGGAACCTTGTAGGCCAGCGACTGTGTCACAGGAGCCCACGAAGAGGCAGCACAGCTATGGACTTACGAAGAGGCAAGGGGCGCCTGCTGTGGAGCCCTGCAGGTGAGGAGTGCCCCCTGAGGGGCGTTGGAAGTGAGGAGTGCCCACTAAGGGCCCGCGGAGGCAAGGAGCTCCCACTAAAAGGCCTTGGAGGCGAGGAGTACCTGCAGAGGGGTCACAACCTTGGAGCTCTCACAGTTCTCAGTTTCACTTCTTTATCCATCCTGGGTTTCAGGGGTCTATGGAAACAGAGCGTGCTGAGGGGGTCTCTGGACAGCACGGAGCGTGCTCAAGGGTCTCTGGATGGCACAAAGCATGCTCAAAAAGAAGAATTAACAGCAGTGAAACACAAAAGGGATCTGAGTGTGGAGAAGCGCTAAGTGTATCTGTCTGAGGGGACTCGCTGGATGAATCTGCTGGAGGAGATGCGCTAGGTAAATCTGCCCGAGGGGAACCGCTGAGTGAATCTGCCTTAGAAGAAGCGCAACGCGAATCTGCCTGAGGAGAAGCGCTAAGTGAATCTGCCTGTTCTGACTCTTTAACCTGTGGGAGATCTGAGCTTATTATTTGAGAACATCTAAGACTATGTAGGAAACTGAACTGGCTTGGCGGTGACATAAGGCTAGCAGCAGGCTGACCCAAAGGAATTAGACCGACCAGCTGGAGAGTGAGTGGCGGAGTCAGGCTGACCCGCTGGAGATGAAGTGGTTGTGTCAGACTGAACTGCTTTAAGACCTTAGCATTTTTCCACCGGCAGCGGGGCCTGCGCTTGGAGGAAGCAGTTGGCAGGGAAAGACCAGCTGCTGGAGAAGGTAGAGGAACAGAGACGGAGAAGATAGACTGAGGAGCAGGAATGTGAAGGGGTGATGGCTTGAGTGGCGAAGGCCTATTAAAAAGTTGGGCAAAGGCGGCTTGACAGTTCCACTCGAAGTCTTCAAATAATGACAGTTCTAGGGAAGAAATGAGTAAGAAGTTAGGGAAAATAATGCTTCTTGTTGACCAACCACACCCTCCCTCTTCCAAGGCGGGCAGAGAATGGCAATAGTGTCCAGAGTATTCCTTAGATTAAGGAAAAAGTTTTTCTGGGTGTCCTCCAGGCTGTGTTCTACTGGGTCCATGATGACTGGTTGGTACTGTCACGGTTGAGTGGAGGTTTTTGAGGACCCAGATGCGGAGATCAGGAGGCAGAAGTCAGTCTTTTAGATTTAATAAGGCAATTAAATAAAAAAATGCAAAGTAAAAAAATACAAAGAATCAACAGAAATCATCAGAGAAAACTCAGAAGGGGAGCAAGAGATGAGGAACCAACAGAACAACAACAAACAAGCACTAAATGACTGCAGAGGTGGTGTATATGTGGGGAGATTGAACCAAGAGAGGATAATCAGCAGATTGTAAGCAGGTGTGGGCTAGACCAACTAGGTCACAGGGGTGTCTAACTGGTTCCAGAAAGGGTGGTGTGGTTGCTTGTTTTCTTTCCACCCAAGCAGTTGCACACAGGATTCCAGTCATCACATCAACTGAGTTCAGTATTAAGCTGATGACTTGATGTTTGACAGTTTCACTCCAACTCTTCAAATACTTCCAACAGTTCTAGGGAAGAAAGGAGTGAGGAGTTAGGGAGACCATCATACAGTACCTTTGGGCTCATATCCAGGGAACTGGGTCACCCTTTGTCCACACTGGTGGTCACACATCCTCAGGTCTGGTTGGCACAACCACTGATCTGTGATGACAGTAGCTGTACATTGTGGCTACAGGCACTATTCAGAGCTGCTGTTCCTGTGTCAAAGTGGGCAGAACAGAGGGCAAATCCTTTCCAAACACAGGCTGTCACATTGGGTTTTAGATGCCCATTGAGAGGTGGGTGAGTACTGTGTTCCTCGTGACATTGCTGGCATAAGTAATCCACTTTGTTTATTGCTACTGGCAGTGTGGAAGGAATGAAACAGAATGGAAGTCAGATTGTAAATATGGTTCTGTGAGTTCCTGACTGCCAGTCACACTGATCACTTGGAGCTTCTCCCAAAGTGAGAAGATCTCAGGAGACCAAACGTAGCCCTCTATGTGCTTTGGCATAGATGCACCTACAGGTAGGCTACGTTTCATGTCCGTGACTTTAGCTGCACGGAGAGACTTTGTTTACTGGCAGTAAATAAGTATTCACAGAACGCATAGTTACAATGTAGCGTCTGGGCGTATTGGCCAACGCTCTGACCAATCAGCGCAACTGACTGTGACGGAGTAAGCACGACAGATAGCCGGTGGGGGAGTGTAAACAGACAGCCTGTCTGTAAAACTGTGAATACATCCTTCTTAAAAATGAATGAGATGCTAGTACATCTCATTCATGAATGAGATGAGATGCCGCAGAGCATGCTACTGTTGGCCAACTGTTGGCGTTGGCTACTGTTGTTGCCAACTTCCTTTTTGTGCTTTCTCCAGCACTGCGCAGCTTTTTTTGTCAGGCCCTCGAAAACCCCGCCTGCTTTGCATCCAAAGATTTAAAAGACATCTCTGCGTCTGCCAGTTCTAGGGCCTGGGGCATTGATTGAGGCTAGACCACTCGCAGGCAAAAAGGATTTTGGCCACTGGCGGGTGGGGCTAGTTTACCAGGCTAGTGGGGTCACTCTTCTTTTAAAGGGGCCACATAATAAAATGAAACTAAAAACAGGGTAACAGTTCGTTGTCTTATATGTTACGTGAGAATCAGAACCAATCAGAATCTTCTGACTGAAAATAACAGGACTTCATTTTTAATCATTGTTAAAATCAAACTAAAAAGATAAAACTAAAAAAGAACGGGGCCAGGTCTGGTTCTGCAGGGGCATTGGCCCCATCTAGAGCTGCTAATGTTTAGACCAGTCAAAGTAACTTTAACTTTAAGGGAAATAAATGTACTGGAACCCGACTTTGTACAAATGACACATGCCGTGGTTTTTGGAGGTTCCTTTCTTATTGTGCCATGTGTATGGAACTTTGTTTTTCAGGTTTGCACAACTGAAAAAGGTTTTGGTTTTGTTACCAAGAATCTTCCTCCTCCTTACAACGTCTTTGATTCCCTGGAAGAAGGTTTCCAGCGTGTCATCAGTCTGAGCATTAACTGGGTGCTGTGACCACACATGTCGTTCCTGAACACCTGACAGGAGTGCTGGGTTCATTCTGCCTTCTCCTTGCTTTTGCAAAGAGATAAATGAACCCTTTCTTCCTGCTGCTCTGATGAGGCCATGGCAGAAGGATAATGAAGAGATGTATCATTAGAAAGACTTTAAAGGATTAGTTTTACAAAGTGCTGCTCCCTTTAAAATAAATAGGTGGTTTTAGTGTTACCTAGTAAAGTAATTATAAGTCTTCTTCCCTGGATAAAACTCGATGGAATAAATGGCTAATATATGGATTAAGTATATGGTAAATGGTAAATGGCATGTACTTATATAAAGCCTTTATTCAAGTTAGGAGACTTGACCAAAGCGCTTTACACTACATTCATTCACCCATTCACTCACACACTGATGGTGGCAAGCTACATTGTAGCCACAGCTGCCCTGGGGCTCACTGACAGAAGCGATGACATTAACATGGAATTTTAACCTGTTATATTTTTTTGTATGATAAGTAATCTGCATTTTAATTGCTCTCTGCATAGATAGCTGATTACTGGGCCTGCATGGATGCAGGTAGCGCTGGCAGAAATGGTTGTCTGAGGTTTTATTTGTAGCACATATTGGAAAAAAAGGCATTTTATTTTATTTCTTGCTATTTATCTGAGTTTAAATAAACCAAAAATCATCCTCAACACCTCCACCAAAGATGCTGAATAATCCAGTAAAAGTCTTCTCCTACCAAGCAGAGGAACCTCCTTGTGTTCCTAAGTCTCTGATAGCGAACACAAGCTGCTAAAAGCTCCTGTCTGATGAGGGCAGGACTTTTCAGGGAGCCAGGGTCGTGTTCTCTGCTCCCTCTGCAGCCTCCACAGGGGAGGTCGAGGTGGGGTAAATTGCTCCGTACACAAATGAGGAAGGTCGCCCTGTTTGTTTATCTGGGGTTAAGTACGACTACTGGGGAACAATAAAATGGATGAAAGCTGGTTTATACCCAGTTTTCTTCCCCAGAATTGCTCCACATTTGCATGGCAGCATTGGCGACACAGAAGGTGTGATTTTTCCCACAACTAGGGTCCTCTGTGAGGCCGAGGCTCACTTTACTGACTGCAGGCTGTTGTTGGGGCTGTAACAGTTTAGTACCACCCTCCCTCTGCTGAAGCCACCTTTAAACAGCGGGCTCAGGCGGATGGTGTCAAACTGCTTGTTGTTTCTCTATTTTCCCTCACTTGTCAGCGCTCATTAGATCCTTAAGTGCTGGTGTGGATCTGATCACTGAGTGTTCTATAGGAAATCCTGAGGGAAAAATCCCCTGGTTAATCCAATGTGGAAGGATTTAAGTGGATTAATGTCAAGACTGTTTAATTTAGTGCTTTAGCTTCAGAGGCCTGTGATAGCTGACAGATTTCCTTCATTCTTCTCTGGAAATTAAGTTTGGAAATAAAGCAGTACTGCCAATGTTTTCAGACAGATTTTATTTCCTTAACATCTTCATCAAATGTTGCTGTATTTTAAAAGACCATGATTATTTTTCTCTTGAATACAATTTCAATACTAAAATGTTCTGATGATGTAAATTGCAGCTGAAGCCAAATTCACTCACTCATAGAAATAGACTCAAACTGTGCACAGATTTAATGGATTCAATATTCAGCACAGACATTTATGTCTTAAATAGTCTTAATTTTATCACTCTCCACAGAAGATTACCTTCTGCCGTGTACTGAGGTCAAGATAAACAAGAAACTGGCAGAAATAAATAATGAAGAAATTAAAGAGCAGAATGACAACATGAAAACATGCAGAGAGCAACTGAAGGAACCAGCAATAAAAAGACAGCAGGAGGCCTGAATACATTTCAAGGAGTGAGATACAGTTGGTGAAGGAGAGGGCTAAGCTGACTGCTATGCACAGGATGAACACAGGCAAGGTAAACCGAAACCCTGTGGGCCGAAGTTACAATGAACCCCAATGAGGAGAGATAAACTGCATGAAAAGGAAAAAACTACACATGCATTAATCTACAAAAACAGGACATGCAAAACTGTCTGAAAATAAAACAGTTGGACCACAACCTTAAACAAATGTTTGAGTCAAATCTTTCACATTAAAGAACTCAGGCTTTCAGCACTTTTACAGCCTTTTGGTAGTTTTTTCCAGAGACGTGGAGCATAGGAACTAAATGCTGCTTCTCCAGGTTTGGTTCTAGTTCTACATGTTATATATGCAGTCCAAGTTGAACAATGGCATTGTCAATTCACAAGGTAGTTGGAGGCTGTTATGGACCCAAATACAGAGTAGAAGAGGCAGGGAGGATTTCTTGCTAAATTTAATGAAAAGGTTAAAGTATGGAATCAAAAGTCCAGAACCGATCGACAAGAAACTTAAGAACCAAAAACTAGGACACATTAGGAAGAAATAAACCTGAAAAGAATGACGTCGATCCAGCAATGAGTAACTGAATGGGAGGTGTACATACGGGAAACAGAAACAATAGGGGGATTAAATTGGCTAATAGGGTGCAGGTGTGGACAGAAGTAACTAGAAGGAGATAAGGGGAAAAGAAAGACACTAGGGGGCAGCAAAGAATAACCAGGGAGAAACAACAGGATCTAAAATTAACTAGAAAGGAACTTAAATAAGGCTAAAGGGAATTTAACTAATGACTAAAAAATAAGGACTGATCATCCGTGAAAAACTAAAGGATAAGAGATGGAACTGCAGATAAATGAAGCCATGGAAAATATAGCCTAAAGATAAGAGAAAGAATAACTCTAATTAAAGCTACACCAAGGAATACTTGATACCAAATATGTTGAAGAAAACAGATAACTAGGAAGAGCAAAACTAAGAATACAAAAAAACCTGAGAACCCATAAATGAAAATAAACAGAAACAAAAGGGCCAAAATGTTGGAAAGATCATGAGAGATGTAATGAGTGATGCTTTGGGTACTTAAAGGTGCTGTAGGAGATCTTGGAAAAACGGTTCCAGCATGCTACATTTTTGAACATAGTACAACCATGCCTCCCCCTTCATACCACCCTTCGAAACCAGACCTTTAAAACACATGAACGCGCATGCTGTAGGCAGCGGGAGCAGCAGGAGCAGTGCGTCTGAGCAGTTTAAAGAGCACGTTGCTGATCTGGGAGTTGGCAGGCAGACAGGCAGCACTGATGATACAGAGTGCTATGATCACTCCTCTGAAACAGTTTATTAACGCCTAAATTAACTCAAAATGCAGAAATCTGCCGGCAAAGCATGTTTCGCTATTATTATCCTGGTGCCTGCAGTTTGGATTACGTACATCAAAAACGCCTTCCAGCCGCCGCGGCGAACTGCGAGGAGGTGACTGGGCCATAGGCTGCTGTTGAATGGGATTCCTAGTGACAGCGCAAAGCCGGTGTACGGGGGTCTGAGCGGCTCTGACAGAAATAATATTTGAAGGCAGGATGGTGATCTGGATGAACTAACTGCACTGATGAAGTTTTCAGGTGGACCCACTGATCACAGCAAATATAGCTGTCATTGTTAAAGGCAAAGAAAGGTTAGGGTAGCTCCGCCCAACGCGCATCAGAACCACTCCATTTCAGAAACCCAAATCTGGTCAAGCTGGCAAAGATGCTTCAGCTGCGCATCAGAACTAAACTGTTACAAGCATCAGAAATGAAGCAGCACGCATGTTTTGCTGCTCTTGCTGCTTTAGGTGTGAACGTAGCATAACAGTGGCTAGCTTCCAGCCATGGTGTCCTGCACGTCCTGCATTGGGGGGTCGATTAGTTCATTTGTCAGGGTACGCGCACAGGAGGGAGGGATAAACAGATGACCATGACTGACGTGTCAGGAACCAATCATGTACAACGGACCGTCTTTTGTGATTGGTTGAGGTTATTCATTGATTTCTCACTGTAGCGGGGACCATTGATTTTAGTTTCACTTTCAGAACTTCTACTTCACTGCTTGCTAAGCAGCTACCAAGCCACATGGTAAAAATACGTCTCCTACTGCACCTTTAATATCTGAAAGTCTCTTAGGCCAAAGGTGGCCATGACATATTACAAGTAAGCCAGCAGTTAGTATATATGAATGTGGGGCTCGGACCAACTCAGGCCCAGAAATGGTTCTCCACCTTCTGTGAAACAAGGTATTTCATGTGTATGAAAATGGAGGATGATGATGATCTATTTTTCATTGATTATGGTGATGATGATGGTCAGTATTGTCGGTTTTCAATAATCGGAATAAGAATATTAATGATATCCATCCATCCATTTCCTCCCTTGTCAGGGTCGTGGTGGGGCCGGTGCTCCTGCAGTCTATGGGCAGGAGACGACGGGGCACCCTGGACAGGTTGCCAGTCTGTTGCAGGGAAACTCAGAGACACAACAATTCACAGACGCTCACACCTATCAATAATTTAGAGAAGCCAATGAACCTAACAGTCATGTTTTTGGACTGTGAGAAGAAGTCAGAATACCTGGAGAAAGACTGCAGGCCAGAAATTGAACCCAAAACCTTGCTGCAGGGCAACAGCGCTACCCACAGCCCCACCATG
This sequence comes from Cyprinodon tularosa, assembly GCF_016077235.1. Taxonomy (NCBI): domain Eukaryota; kingdom Metazoa; phylum Chordata; class Actinopteri; order Cyprinodontiformes; family Cyprinodontidae; genus Cyprinodon; species Cyprinodon tularosa. Next base: position 340,260 of record NW_024039454.1, read on the forward strand.
CAGCCCCCATATGAAAGGTAGTAGTATTGTATTGATAAGATCTTCTGCCCTCTGATAATTGGATCTCAATGCTTCCCTCTGACCTACAATTAGTGCCTTGACCTTTGAATGTTTGTTGCATCCACCACCCTGCCTTTAATGTCCCAAATAACCAAGTCAAGTCTAAAGCCCGGGTCACACTAGCTGTATCCAGATTTTTTCATTTCTGATCTGACTTTCAAGGTCAGTGTGACATGGAACATGTGCACACAAGTATAGAGAGGCTCATACTTCATGACCAGCCTGCGCAGCCATGCTCTTAAACCAGAAGAGATAGGAGGATTGTAAATATGTAAAAAAATATAATGGGAATGAAATTTTTAATAAAAGGAAAATGCAGCAATAAAAACTGTGAGACAGTTTATATATGCTATTTACTGGGTAAGGCAGGGAGAGGTGATTCTCAGAGAGCAGTTTGAACTTTTATTTTATAAATATAAAGAGGGAAGAGTGATAAGCTGAACTTTCCTGTGCTGTTCCTTGTTTTAATTTTTGCCTCTTTGGCTCAAAGAGGATCACTATTTTACCAAAACTGTTGTCTGTTCTCCTGAACTCCTTTCATAGGTATTCTGTTTAGTAAAATGTTTAATTGATTGTTTATGCCCAGTGTGGCCAGCCTGTGTTGTGCAACTCTAAACCTGACTGGTTTCTCTTGCGATTGACAGATTTGACTTTCTATTTCCCCCAAAGTGGATGTGTTTTACTTTGCAACCCCATATCTCTTCATGTTAGACCCATGAAATTACTAATGAACTGCTGCATATTGTGATTATAACAGGCCTGGTTCCTTGCAGAAAATGGCGTGGGGTCTGTTCATACCTATTCATTGTCAATGAGCAAGAAACAACATGACCTCTTACAACCCAATTTTCTGTCAGATTTGATGCAAAATCATAAGTTCCCCCCTTCTTCATCTACTCTGATGTCCCCGAACTCTCTGCTGTTCAGCTCACCTTAAAGCAGTTTGATGGGTGGATTGAATATTTTGCACATTCTGCTGCTCCTACCAACCACAGTCACCAGCCTGCTCTGTCATCCGACAGAGTTACAAAACTATTCCTGAGTTTCCATCCATTGTTGTTATTGTATTGCTCACCAATATATTGTGTTTGGATTTTGGGGTCTTCACTGTGACTCATCCCAAGCCTACATCTGACAGACTAGAATGTATGCAACCAATTAAGCATCTGTACACCTACCCTTGGTAAGAGCTCAGAATCACAAAAAAGTGAAATGGCAAGCTTTTTAAGCTACAGTGGTCTTCATTTTATTATTTTTGAACCAGGGCAAACAAGAAATCGGATTAGAGTGAGGGGTAAGACATGCGGCAAAGGTCAAAAAGACGGGACTCAAACCTGCGGCAGCAAAGTCAAGGACCAAAGCCTCCAATCCTCCAAAGCCTCCAATCTATTCATGGAGCCTCTAGCCAGAGCATGTGTATTTTAAAAACATTTTTATTAGAACTTGTAAAGTCAGACGCAAGCACTGTATTTTTGCCAATGAAAGGAAATATTGTTTGTGGAGCCTATGGTAGTATAGTTGTACTCCATACCAACCCAAAAGCCATATGCTGCCTACAAGGAAAACCATCCCAATACCTATGACTTACTGACGTGCACTGTTTTACATTTTAGGGAAAAACTGATGTTGTCAAGTTGTGAGTTTCAGATTTTCCATTCAGAAAAGGTAACAGTAAACTAGTGAAAATCCAGTTAGTCACAGTAAAAGCTCAGTCCATAGCCATGTTTAAGATAGAAACATGACTAAACACTGAAAAACAGGCCAGGCTCCAACATCTATAAAAAAAGGTGTTGAAGACAGCAGCCCAGTTGATATTTTTCTCCAGGATGAAGTCACAGCTAAAAATGAACAGACCAGATGAAGATACTATGAAAAAAAGCAGAGAGAGCAGAACGTTAGAGATTGAACAGATTCTGCAGAGTGGAAGAATAGAGATAGAATGAGGCAGTCCCTATAGGCTGGTTTATACTCAGAAACCAGGTGGTGTGTGTGTGTAGCAGTGAACACTAATATCACTAACACTCTGGTGCACCTCTCCAAAATTGTAGGCAATCGCAGACAGTAATGCAGACAGGAGGCCTCTGATTGGTCAAATCTACATCCGCTCTACACTGTATTTCCTGTTTGGTACCTTATCGGCTTTTTTTGTTTGTATGACCACCATTGTTGAAAACAAGTCGTGAAAAGGAAAGTTTTAAGTCTAGCCTTAAAAGTAGACAGGGTGTCTGCCTCACGGACTAAAACTGGTAGTTGGTTCCACAGGAGAGGAGCCTGATAACTAAAAGATCTGCCTCCCATTCTAATTTTAGACATTCTAGGAACCACTAGTAAACCTGCAGATTGAGAGCGAAGTGCTCTGTTAGGAACATAAGGAACAATCAGATCTCTGATATCAGATGGAGCTTGGCCATTTAAGGCTTTATATGTGAGAAGGAGGATTTTAAATTCTATTCTGGATTTAACAGGAAGCCAATGAAGAGAAGCCAGGATAGGAAAGATATGATCTCTCTTTTTAATTTTCATCAGAACTCTGGCTGCAGCATTTTGGATCAGCTGAAGGCTTTTATCTATAGTTTGTGGACTTCCTGATAGTAAAGAATTACAATAGTCCAGCCTTGAAGTAACAAATGCATGGACTAGTTTCTCAGCATCACCCCTGGACAGGATGTTTCTAATTTTTGCAATATTCTGCAGATGAAACTCTGATATGGGATTTAAATGACAGCTCCTGAAAGGAGAAGGTTGCCATGTCATGTAAGAAGCTATTCTGAAATACTCAAAGTTCTGCTGAGTGGATGTTCATCATCAGCTTCAGCCTAAACATAATTTTTAGATACATCTGCAGCAGATGCAATGATGGACATGTAAAGAACTAGGTGGGGGTCTGCAGAAAAAAATGCTGCATGTCTTAAAGCTTCTGCATTTCCCAATGCAGTAAAGGAAAACCATCTGTTTCTTAGTTTATCAAGAGGAGTTGAGAAAAAGCAGCCTTTATTATCCCCAGTTCTACCCTGACTCCTCTGATGACCGCTGCAGCTTAGATGAATGCTACACCACAGAGCAGATGCACACCTTGGATGGAAAGCATGTTATTAAATATTTAGAAAACAAAAAAAGTTAATGTCATTAAAGTCTGAGAGGCAATTTCCACATCAGATGCATCATCAGGCTTTACATGCAACTATAATCCTTAACCTGTGCATACTCTCAGCAGCAGTGTGTGAATTAATGGTGAAAAACAGTGTGTTAAAATCATTGCTTAAGATAAATAACAGGCATGTTGGATGTAAGGGTGATACTGCAGAGTAAAGTTGTGTTCCTGAAGCAAAAATGGAGCAACATATAACTGCCGAACCTTTATTTTCGAGGTCAGTTTTTCCCCTCTCAGCACCTGCTCTCATCTCTGGGACAGAAGAAGGTTTTTCTGTATTTTACTGAGGTTCTGTTGGAATTGTGGGTCGGCTGCAACAAGATGAGTCCAAAGCAAGCAGGTATGAAACAGGGATTTAATATCACAGTTCTAATGTACATTTATTACACATCTTAAATAAATATTTCATCTTTGAAATTATTATGCACATCCTCAAATAAAAATATATCTATATATGTATTAAAAAAGACATTAAGGAAGAAACCAGAACCCTTGAAGTGAGGGGCACAAGGAGCTCGTGTTGGACAGGAGTCGCTACAATCAGCTCAGGAAGTATAAATATAGCTGCCATGCAAACTCTGTTTGCTCCGCCCGGTCCGAGGTGTCTGGCCAACAGCCCAAACACTGCAGAGCTCCCACCGAGTCGTTGCTTCCCGCGTCTCACAGTGTGTCCGTAAACTCGGCCGTGCCCTGGCAGTGCGCTCATGCAGGCTCCTTCAAGTCTCCTTCAGCAGCAGACCAGAGTCCAAGTAAAGACTTCTTTCGTCAAAACTATGCAATGAACCCAACGACCCAGCATTCTACCAAGATGCTGACGAACAACGGATCATATGTGTTTAAAAAAAAAGAAATGCTCTGTACTAAACAGTTTGAAGTAAAAAAATAGAACGTACGTGGATTCATTCCTTTATGTCCATGAATTTCCTACGTACGCTTCAGAACATTTTCAAATAAGCTACACATTAGGATAGCATTTGAAAAAAAAATCTAGCTGGTTGTCCAGTTGAGACGGGGGCAGAATTTCAGTGTGTCCTTTCTCCCCCCTTTGTCCTTTTCAGAGCTTCCTCCTCAGTGCGGTGAGGAGTAGTATGTGCGTTTAGTCCGTGGACTGAACGGGTAGTGGATGAAGTCAAAATGCCGATGCTGGCCCGGGTGGCTGGGCTGCTGCCCCTTTGGCAACCTCTTCATAAAATGCACTTCTCTCTGGTGCTGCCGCGTCCTGGAGCCGCGGCGTGGGTGCCCGCGGCGGGTGAAGGCCATGTACCAACTGTCATAGCGGGCGTTCCTCAGGGCCGTGTAGTTGTTTTCCAGGACGATCTCTGTGAAGATACAGTCCCGTCCCTGGCCATTTTCCTGCAGGGAAAAACATTTAAAACATCCTTGAGTGAGAGATACAGATGGGAATATCAGGCTAACCCCCCCGAACACACCAACACACACGCACACTCAAAGAGCATATGCTACAGTCATTACAGATCAGAGAGCGGCCGAACGTCAGCCAGCCGTGACTCTTTCTAGCTTCTACTCCCAGTTTGACCTTCTGGGTGCTTGTGAGCCCATCACTAAAATCCAGCATATCTCATGCATGCTGTGGTGTTTCTCCTCTCTCCATTAGACTGTCCTGTGTAGACATCCATCCACATCAGAGGCTGGTGGACCACAGCCTTCATAAAGAGCCTTCATACAGTAAGGTGATGTAAACCTGCTCCATCCTGGCTTACTGTAGCCACCATGCAGCTTTACAGGCAAAGGCTGCGTTAAAAATAGCAGAGAGGAACCAACGTACACACAGCGACCCAACAGACCTGCTGCATGCTCATTCCTTGTGCCTTTTGCTCATGTGCGTGTGCACACACACCGAGGATGGAGGCTCGGGGCAGATGGTGTTCGAGGCGGGGTGCTGGGTGGGTTGGGGTGGGAAGAGGTGGAGGGATCTGCTTATTAGCAATCACAGTGAGGGAAGGGTGGTGGCATAAGCCTGGGCTTCTGACACGCACCAGCAGACCCGTATTAGAGCATCATGTCCAGATCAGAGCTGGATTCCAATATGGACGCTTCCTCTCCTCCCCGCTGCCTCAATGGCAGCAGGAGCCGCCGCGTTAGAGCGCAGGGTGGACTCACTGTTTCGGCTTTTCCCTGATCATATTTCCTCTAATTGAAAGGTGACCTCAGGAGGCCAGGGGTGGACACAAACAAATAAGGGGTGACCCCTGCTACAGAGAGGTCAATGCAGAAAACATGCAGCTCACTACTGTCTGCAGCCATCTTTGACTGCTTCACATCTCTGCACTCTGAACTTTTCCATAACTCCCCAAAATGTCCACTTCTTTATCTTCCTCTCTTTGTTTTACAAGGGGAGCTACTAAGAACCCTAACCCTCCCCCACCCCTTCCCCCGTTCAGCCTTTGGTCCTCACCTTGCCAATGAGCTTCCCCTTCTTGTTCATGCAGATGTAGAGGCCCGTCTCAGCTCCCTTGATCCGAACCCGGCTGCCAAACGTGTCGGTCTCTACGATGAGCTTTGCTGAGGGAGGAAGGAAGACGGGTTCGGTCAGAAAAGTTCTGTCGATCTTCTCTATGTGTTCATTCACACAAATCAACATCGGTGAAAAAATAAAAGTCTGAGAGCATTTCAAAGACATACTCCCCCCAGTACACAAACATCCAGTAGAACCTATGGGACCATTCCTGGGGATTTATGCCGGCTGAAATTCCCACACAATGATAAAACCACGTGTCTGCTGGTTCTTTGAAAGCTGAAGGACGATCCGGGCTGCGCTGCTGGGAATTCCTGCTATCAACCCCCGTAAACCTCCACATTTATCTCCAGAACCAAATGGCTTACAGCAAAGAACCCGTGAATTTCTCTTTAATAAGCATCAAAGACAACTATTAAATGTTTTAGTTTTCACCTTTAGCTGTTGGACTATGAACCCAAACAAAGTTTAATCCAAAATGTTTTGAATTTGTTTCATGTACAGATTCTAAGACTAAATTCACCTCTGGATGGGGGGGGAACCATGTGGCCAAAACTTCAGTTTAACTTTTATTTCTCAATTTTGGTCAATACTATATAATTTTTATATCAATATAAACGTATAAATGTATATTGCCTCAGAAAGACTAATAAAAGCCCACAACTGACTTCTGAATGATTTGATAAATTTATAAAACTCTGACTGCAGCCCGATCTTTATCGAAATTTCAGAAACAGTTATTGGTTAAACTTATATTTCGAAAAACATGTTCATTTCAAATTACTTTCCACCTAAACATATTTTAACTTCTGACTTATTTTAGCAAATATTGAATCAATATTTATGTATTCTAATCTAAATTTAGAAAATTTGCCTTCAGTCGTTAAAAAAAAGACAATCAGATTTTAAAATGTGGCAAAAAAAGCCTTTGAATTAAAATATTAGGAACAATAAATACATTTCAGGATTTGCCTGAAGAGTATTCAAAAGGGATAAATAAAGCTGAGTCCAAGACTAGGAAAAATTAAAAAAGATTTAGGATTTTAAATGAAAGAAACTCAATGATGAGAATTTAATCAATAAAAATAAAATTCTATTCTATTCTATTCTGTTTTATTCTATTCTAAATGTTTTTTTGTTTTTTGTTCTGGGGCAGGCGGGCGGTCTTACCGTGCGCGTCCCCGTCCTCAGCCATGGCGTTGATCTTCTTGTTGGGCAGGACCTGGACGTGCTTTCCGCTGGTTCGGCTGTAGAGCTGGTAGATCCGGATCAGCCTGCGGCTCACCCGGTCCGTCACTTTGCTCTGCTCGCTTACATGCTGCGTGAAATTAGGCGGGGACTGATTGGTTACCTGTCAGAAATTAGACGGCATCACAATTATCAGCTTTATTGTTGACTAATTATTTTAAAGCCAATTAAGGATTTAAATGTTTTAATGTTAAGTGAAGATAAATTGAGGGTGGATAAAGTAGCCTAAATCAAAATGTGGGCCTACCTATAGATCTAACTAATTAGGCGCATTTTTAATGAAAACTTAATGAAAAATAAAAAATAAAAAAAGTGAAAAGCAAACAAAAACGCGTCGGTTGTTCTTTTCTCTTTCTTTCTTTCTTTTCTTTTTTTTTTTTTTTTTTTTTTTTTGACAAGCTGCTGTAACAAGCTCCAGAGGAGCGGCTGCCAGAGGAAGGTGACCGCGTCCAAAAGGACCGACTCCGTGATTACAGGTTGTGCGTAAAGAGAAAATGCGCCTCTGCTCTGGAGGACGGAGTGAGACACAAACGGACTAGGCCTAAATGTTGGATTATTCTGTTAAGGAAACATCCACCCTGATTTACTGGGCGTAAACAAAAACAACAATTTGCCTCATTTAGGATCAAACTAATAATCTATTTCTAACGGGCCTCACGGCGTGTGCCCGCGGTCCGGTGCGCCGTGGAGGCCATCAAATACTGTTGCATCAAGTCTCTGCCGCACATTTTTCTGTTTTAGATCTAAAATTGTATAATTTGAAGAAAATGTTTGCATACCTGAGCGTAGTAGCAGAACGCAAACAGGTGCAGGAGCCTGCAGAGGAGAAAGCAGAAGGAGGGTTATTTCTCTGGGAGATGCGGTGCGCAGGGATGGAAGCAGAGATGGAGCAAAGCTCTCACAGATAGCTGACGGTCCGCATGTTAGATGGAGGTCAGCGCACTGTCAGGTGTCCGCACAGGTCCAGCTCCTCCAACACTTCAGATCGAGTCAACAAGTCCACCAGCGTTCAGTGCGCTCCTCCAGGGGTCAGAGCTACTGACAGCGCGGCCCACGCACGTCCAGCTGTCGCATTTTTCCAGGACATCAGAGCCCGAAATGATGATGATAATGATGATGATGAGAGTAAAACAGGACTTTAGTTTGAAGTTTGGACGAATTGGATTTCCTCCGGACGGTCCTGGTTGGGGTCTGCGGCCTCCAGGTGAGAGTGATTCCGCTGCTGTGTGCTCTGTGAGCGGCTCGGTGGTGTCGCTGGGTCCTCCTGCTGCTGCTGCTCCGCTCTCTAAGGCAGGACTGCTCCCATCCATCCCATCCCGCTGCTCCCCGCTCCGCTCACACCCAGCCAGAACAAGCCCCCCTTTTTCTGCAGAACAAAAGCGGACACCCTGACCCCCCCCCCCCCCCCCCCCCCCCCAAACACACACACCTCTCCCCTCTCCTCCCTCCTCACCCTGCACACTCCTCCCCCTGTTTGAAGCATCTCTCTACCTGAAAGGAGCGGGGAGGTTCTGGAGGTTCGGGTCTGGTCCTGGTGGCGCTGTCCGGTCCTGGAAGGTTGCATGACCCGCAGACTGTGGGTTCCCAGGAGCTACGCGTGATGCTGGGTCTGCTCAGCTTGTGTATTGGCACCTCGAAGCGAGAGACATTAAAAGGATTACAGGCGATTAACCCCCCCCACCCCCCCCACCCACCCCCAACAGAAATAAATAATAATAAAGATATAATCTCAGCTTTAAAGGCAGAAATAACTAATTAATTGTTTTCTGACGCTCATCTCGTTAAAGGTCCCGCTCATTTGACAGGATCACAGAACTCCATGAATTAATCAAGCTGAAAACCAGACACCCTTAATTACCCAGAACTAATGGACCGCTGTGGACACTGTGGGTTCGAGTTGATGAAATTGGGCCATTTACGCCTCGGTAGAAATAAACTGGCTGAATAAACAATGACAGATTAAATGTTCTGGACTACAGCCATCCGGATCAGATAAAGAAGCAGAACCCTGCAGGATGAGAGAACTTCCAGAAGAACCTTCCTACCGATCAGAGGCGCTCCTGTCGTCCTTCCCGTGTGAAACAGCAGTGGGCGCTCCGGGGACAGTGATGGCGGAATGGGGTCTGATCTATCAGCTCATTGGTCTCAGTCTGCCCCAGGAACTGGCTTTCAGCTAGTTTCCAGAACCCTCACGGTGTGACCTGCAAGCAGGTAGTTTCCATTCACATGATACATGATCTCCATCTCTAAATGCAAAAACAATGACAAGAGTCAACCACAATAAATACATGGCTGAGCACACTAAAACACAACTATGTAATATTTTTACATAGTATAACATAGTTGAGAAAAATAACAGATTATACAACAATTCAGAAAATAAATTAGGTTAACTTTGGGAAAACTAATTTTTAAAACACTTCTAGGGAATTAAATGTGAGCAGGGTACAAATGAAACAACCACTTCTTCAGAGTCTTCACTGCTATAATGATGGATGGATGGATGAATGGATTACGGATGCATGGATGATGGATGGTGGATGGATGGATAGATGAATGATGGATGGATAGATAGATTACGGATTTGAGGGATGGAGAGATAGATGGATAGATTAATGGATGGATGGATGGAAAGATGGGTGTGTGGATGGATGGATAAATGAATGGATGGATGGATGGATAGATGAATGGATGGATGGATGGGTGTGTGGATGGATGGATGAATGGATGGATGAATGGATGGATGGATGGGTGTGTGGATGGATGGATGAATGGATGGATGGATAGATAGATAGATGAATGGATGGATGGATGGATGGATGGATGGATGGGTGTGTGGATGGATGGATGAATGGATGGATGGATAGATAGATAGATGAATGGATGGATGGATGGGTGTGTGGGTGGATGGATGGATGGATGGATGGATAGATGAATGGATGATGGATGATGGATGGATAGATGAATGGATGGATGGATGATGGGTGGATGGATAGATAGATAGATGAATGGATGGATGGGTGTGTGGGTGGATGGATGGATGGATGGATGGATTACGGATGCATGGATAATGGATGGTGGATGGTGGATAGATGAATGATGGATGGATAGATAGATTACGGATTTGAGGGATGGATAGATGAATGGATAGATGGATAGATTAATGGATGGATGGACGGATGGATAAATAGATGAATGGATGGATGGATGAATAGATGGATGGATGGATAGATGAATGGATGGATGGATAGATGAATGGATGATGGATAAATAGATGAATGGATGGATGGATGAATAGATGGATGGATGGATAGATGAATGGATGGATGGATAGATGAATGGATGGATGGATAGAGGAATGATGGATGGATGGAAAGATGGATGAATAGATGGATGGATAGATGAATGGATGATGGATGGATAGATAATTGGATGGATGATGGATGGATGATGGATGGATGGATAGACAGATAGATGAATGGATGGATGGATGGGTGTGTGGATGGATGGATGATGGATGAATGAATGGATGGATGGATGGTGGATGGATAATGGATGAATGGATGGATGATGGATGGAGTGAGAGATGATGGATGGATGGATGGATGAATGGATGGGTGAATGGATGGATGGATGATGGATGGATGGATGATTGGATTGGCTTTGTTCAAAATGTGAACATTCCCACTCATTCCCATCTTCATACTTTGGGACTTGGGCATTTATCATGAAGAAATAACAGCATTACCTCACGACTGTCCTCTCTGACCATATTTTAATAACCTTTGAAATTATTTTAGCAGAGTTTTCCTCCCCAAAAAGAAGGTTTCACTTTAGCAGTTCACTATTAGATAGTCCAATTACAATTTTAAAGAACCTGTTCCCAACTTCTTCTATGTTCAGTTTTATTGACACCACACACCTGGTATGCTGACAACCAATTACACCCAGGAAGTCCTATCAGACGTGAAAGAGAGCTAAAAACGGTGCTTGTGACCTTTTACCTGTTTTAGTAGCAAACACCTCCTTCTCAACACAAAGATTGAGTAAATAAGAGGCTAAACTCATTCTGGGTTGCCCACCTATCGTTCTTGTAGTGGGGGTGGCTTTCTAGAGGCCGCAGGCCTAATTTGTTCCCCTCTTAAAGGAATAGTACACCCAAAACATGATTAGCCTTCATTTTCTACTCACCCCCATGCTGAACAACACTCTGGAGTACTTTTTTGATATCTCAAATGCATCTGGAGATCTGGGAGGCTTCTTGCTGTCTGCTGACATTCAAATAATGGAGGTCTATGGTGACCGAGACAGAAAGGTCCATAAAAGTCCACAAAAAACGTGTCAATATTCCTCCATACTGCTCGTCCAATGTATTCCAAGTGTCCTGAGTGGGTAGCATCCAGAATTTACTCGAAACGAAGTCATTTAGAATGTTTTTAGAGCATAAACAGTAGTGTATAGGATTTCCTGAAAGCGCGCACACGCGCGCTCACGACGCTACGGAAGCCGGCAGACCAACCAGATGAAAGTGCGCATTCAGCGTCTGCTCTTCCAATAATGCAAGCGTAGAAGAAGAAATGTGCTGTTTACCTGTGCAAAGAAAGAAACAACGAAAGAAAAATGTCTGAGGACTTCAGTGTTGAGGAAGAGCATGAGTTCTTTGCCGAGCTGAATGCGCTGGTTTGGTCTGCCGGCTTCGGGATCGCGCATGTGCGCGCTTTCAGGAAATCCTATACACTACTGTTTATGCTCTAAAAACATTCTAAATGACTTCGTTTCGAGTAAATTCTGGATGCTACCCACTCAGGACACTTGGAATACATTGGACGAGCAGTATGGAGGAATATTGACACGTTTTTTGTGGACTTTTATGGACCTTTCTGTCTCGGTCACCATAGACCTCCATTATTTGAATGTCAGCAGACAGCAAGAAGCCTCCCAGATCTCCAGATGCATTTGAGATATCAAAAAAGTACTCCAGAGTGTTGTTCAGCATGGGGGTGAGTAGAAAATGAAGGCTAATCATGTTTTGGGTGTACTATTCCTTTAATTGAAGTTCAGGAAAATGTTTTGATATGTAACAACCAGCAGTTAGTTTTCTACCTCAGGAAGACCTTCATATGTGTCCCTGGTGTGACACCCCTGACTTAAAGGGCTAAACCACCGGACTGCCAGCAGTCAGACTCTGCAACTGAGCTTATTCTAGGACAATGGTGATAGGACTGGTACGTATTTCAAGTACGAGGGTGCAGATAGCAGCTGGGTACAGTTTAAAGGCACACTATGCAACATTTTTCAGTTAATTAATGTGTTCCATAACGTTATGGGTGATTAAATGAGTCATTTCAGGTTGAACAAAGGTATTCTCGGCCGCCCTGGTGGTCTGTGGGGGAAATACTGCACTTGCAATTGCAGGAGCACCGATCCGCACCCACAGGCTCAGAAGTCTCGCAAGAGTCGGTCTTGTTTTACGGCGAGAACTGCTACACCCCCCAGTTAAAAGCATTCTCGTTGCTAGCACAGTGGCGATCTTTGTGCAGTTATGCTACGTTCACGCAGCAAAAGCAGGAAAATCGTGTCTGCTGCTTCATTTTTGCTGCTTGTACCAGTTAGTTCTGACGCGCGGCTGAAGCAGCTTTGCTGCTCTGGCTGCGCGGTGCAAAAGTGGCTCTGACGCGCGTTGGGCGGAGCTTCACTATCCTTTCTCTGCCTTGCAGCTATATTTGCTGTGATCATTTGGAATAAAGTAGTTTTAATATGTGTTTAAATGAGAAAATACACATGAAAACGTAATCAGTGCCGTCAGTTCATTCAGATTATTATCCTGCCTTCAATATTTTTTCTGTCGGAGCCGCTCAGACCCCCACATACCAGCGGTGCGCCGACAGAAGGAATCCCTTCATCAGCAGCCTCTGGCCAGGTCACGTCCTCGCGGTTCACCGCGGCAGCTGGTAGGTATTTTTCATCTAAATAATCCAAACTGCATATTCTGCCGGCAGATTTCTGCATTTTAAGTTAATTTAGGCGTCAATAAACTGTTTAAGAGGAGAGATCATAGCCTCTGATCATAAGCGCTGTGTCTCTCTCCCTGCTTCAGCTGCTCAGACGCGCTGGGCCTGCTGCTCAAAACGCGCCGCGGGACCTTTTGCTGCGCCTTGACGCGCGTCAACCATTGACTTTGCATGTAAACTCGCTGCTCTGTCGCGCCAGCTGCGGTGTGAACGCAGCATTAGTCGTTGCGTTGGCCTGTCTGCTAAGCTCAAAACAACCCCACCTGGCTTGACGGAGAAACCAGGAGAACAGCTGTGCATATTTACGACAGTGCACTTTTACTTTCGCCCTCTGGGGGGAGCCTCGCTGGAAAATCGACACTGGTTGCATAGTGTACCTTTAAAACCAAAGTCCTCCACAGAAATGGGTGTAATGTAGTGTTTCTGAGCTCTGACTTATAAAAACAAGAAGAATGCCTCTATACACCTGTATTTTGATTGGGAAGCTGGAAGCTTGTCGAGCAGCCCTGAGTGTAGAACTAGGGGGATCTTACTGATTAAACAACTTATATTGATCCAGTGTCACACATAGTACAGTGAATAGGCAGCACTGATGTCACACTCACCATCTTTCCCAAATTAGACATTACTGCCTCATTGTCTCTGATTCATGTGGAGTTTAACCTCACATTACAGTGGGAGGGTTCATGCCTGCTTTCTACAGCTTCTAGACTCTGAAAACTTGCTGCAGTCATTTTGGTTACAGTTTGTTTGGATCCACACAAATAGAAACACTGTGCTGAAAAAAGCAAGTTAAAAGCAAATCAGAATAGCTGATTATTTCTACAGAACACTTCTGGACACTAAGTGATGCAGTTCTACAGCATGCTATTCCTGATGACATAAAAAACAAACTAGTAAAGGTACTACATTAAGTGCTGATCTCAACCAGAAACCAGCCTCCAAAGGGTCACCGGGTCTGCTGGCTCTGGGTTAGACCTGGAAGGTTTGGCAAAGACACTTTGACAAACCAATGGACCAAATTAAAAACATCCCCTCCTCTTTGTAATACAGATAATCTAAAACTATCACATGTAAATAGAAGAGTTGGGTCCAACAGAATGCTCCTGTTCAGTCAGGATGTGTTTGTTTTGGACAGATTTTAAATCATGATGAGAGTTACGCAGACACAAAATGGAGCTGACCCCAGGCTGCATTCCTCAGAAGATGACAATCAAATGGGCCTGAACCTGAGTGAAGGAGCATATGTGAGGTCCAGACTGCACCCCCATACACCTCACACAGAGTCACACCATTAGTTCAAGTGGTTGAAGGTCAAACAAGCTCCGCTACCTCACTTGAACTGAATTTGGGTTTAATAAAGTCAAGATCCTGTCTAAAGATCTCCATACTGTACAGCACTAGTTCTTCCAGCGCACAGAGGCAACCACCTGTTCTGTATGACTAAAAGGTTTTTCTACCATAATGACGCTTTTTAAGAACTTTAGCTCATCAAAGCACTGATGCAATCAGTAGGTTTTCCTTAGAAAACATTTTATCCATCTGAGTAGATGATCTGACTGAATTGTCTCTGATTGTAAAAACCTTACAATGAAATGTGTTGTGAATTGGAGCTGAAAAATGAACTGAACTGAATTAAAACCGCTCTGGTGAAAGTTGCTATTGATATTCTCATGGCCTCAGATGATGGACTTGTATCTGTACTTGTCCTGTTAGATCTCAGTGCTGCATTTGATACAGTTGATCATAGTATTATTTTAAAAAGACTTGAATAATTTTTTGGAACTAAAGGAGCAGCACTAGACTGGTTTAAATCATATCTATCTGCTGATTTTCACCTTGTTCCAGTTAATGACAAATCTTCCTCATTCTCCAGGGTGACCTGTGGAGTACCACAGGGATCAGTGCTAGGACCAATTCTCTTTACTATATATGTTCCCAATCGGTAGAATAATTAGACAGCATTGGATTAATTTCCACTGTTATGCTGATGATACTCAGCTATGTCTGTCTATTAATCCAGATGAAGCTAACCCAATACATAGATTACAGGCATGTCTGAAGTAATAAAAACCTTGATGATGTTAGGACTCCTGCCTGTGTGGTTTGTGTGTTTGTCTTCCTTCCTCCACCAGGCGGCGCCTGGTCCTGGTTCACCTCCTCACACACCTGCGGAGGGTGACCTCATTAACTGAGCGCTGTTAAGCTGCTGACTGTCACTACCTCGACGCCAGAGTGTTTGCTAGTTTTGGGTACTCTAGCCAAGCTGAGTTTTGCTGAGTCAAACTGAGTTTTTGTCAACCTGAGTCTTAACCTCGTTGTTTTTGTCTTTGCCTCTCGACAGGAAGTCAACCTGCAAACTGGATGTTTTGGACCTTCTCTCCCTGGAAGGATAATCTGAGCTTCAAACTGAGCTGGGGATTCAAACTGGAGGTTTGGAGCTACTTTTCCCCAAGGGATTGTTTGAGCTTCACACTGAGCAAGGGATTCATCTCCACAACAACCCGTTCAAGTACCACAGGAAATCTAAGTGGCAGTCAGCTTCTCCGTTCACCTACAAACAACCGCATTCTGGGTAAACCCTGTCCGCCCTCCATCGAATGAGACAAACACTGGAACACCCCACACCGACTGGAGTCAAAGAGTCAACAATATTTCTAGAAACGTGAGTCTGCAATCTATTTCTCCTCTTCAAGTTCGAGATTCAAATTTCCCACTGAGCCTGAACTAACCGCAGTGTCTTCCCCTCACTTTCCAGTTCCGGTTGAGCAGTGTTCAGATCTACACTGGATTCATCACAATCTTCTCAATAAACCTGTTAAAGTTTCCCCTGGTCTCTCTGTATTGGTTTTTCTGCATGTGGGTCCGAGCTCTTGATAAAACCATGACAGATGACTCTTAACTGCTCCTGAATGCAGACAAAACAGAAGTTATACTCTTTGGACCAGAGTCTTTGAAAAAGAAGCTGATTTAATTTCAGTTTAATTTAATTAAGTTCATTTCTATAGACTTAGACAAACTTTATCGTCATTTTGTATACAGAGTGTATACAAAAATACATTTCGATGCATACAGCTTTTCAACAGTGAATGAGCAGCTTAGCAGTGAAATTAACATTTTATTTTAAAAAGTGCAGCAGTGATCAAAATCTAAACAATGCAGGAAAAAAAAAACTGTTTAAATAATTTGTACAAAAGGAATTTATATGGAAATGTTTAAAGCAGTGCAAAATAGATAAATAAATTTGGTCCAAAATGCAGCAGAATACGGAGTTCAGTTCCATTTAAAGGGATTAAAAAAAATTGCCATGTAGTGCAAATATGATATTGACAGTGTGATGCATAGCCTTGATTTGTGATTAGATTAGAGTGTCGACAGTTCAACAGTCTTATAGCAGCAGGGAAAAAGCTGTTGCAGAACCAGCAGGTCTTGCAGTGGATGCTGCCAAGCCTCTTCCCAGAGGGCAGCAGGAAGAACAGTCCATGGTGGGGGTGTGAGGGGTCATTGATGATGTTACGGGCTTTGGACACACAGCGCTGGGATGAACTGTATTTAATGGAGGGAAGAGGATCCCCCATGATCCTCTCTGCTGTTCTCACCACTCCTCTCACCTTCCTCCAGTCTGCGGCACTGCAGCCTCCACACCACACAGTGAGACAGCTGGTCAGAACGCTCTCTATGGTGCTGCTGTAGAAGGTGGTGAGGATGGGTGGGGGCAGGTGGGCTCTCCACATCCTCCGCAGGAAGTACAAGCGCTTTCGTGCCCTTTAGACCAGTGAGGTGGTGTTTACAGTCCAGGTGAGGGTGTCTGTGATGTGCACCCCCAGGAATTTGATGCTGCTGACCACCTCTACAGCTGAGCTGTTGATGAGTAGTGGAGCGTGGTTAGGCTGGTTCTTCCTGAAGTCCAAGATGATCTCCTTCGTCTTCTCCAGATTGAGGATCAGGCTGTTATCTCTGCACCAGCCCGCCAACCGCTCTACCTCCTTTCTGTAGTCCAGGTCGTTGTCGTCTCTGATGAGGCCCAAAACCGTGGTGTCGTCTGCAAACTTCACAATGTGATTGGTGGTGAACCTGGGGACGCAGCAGCTGCTACCACAGCCACATGTCCATCCAGCAGCTACAAACATTCAGGCAACAAAGGCACCTGTCCATCCAGCAGCTACCAACATTCAGGTAATACAGCCACCTGTCCACCTGGCAGCTACCAACATCCAGGTAATACAGCCACCTGTCCACCTGGCAGCTACCAAAATCCAGTGAGCAAAAGCACCTGTCCACCTGGCAGCTACCAACATCCAGGTAATACAGCCACCTGTCCACCTGGCAGCTACCAAAAACCAGTGAACAAAAGCACCTGTCCGCCTGGCAGCTACCAACATCCAGTGAACAAAAGCACCTGTCCATCCAGCAGCTACCAACATTCAGGCAACACATTCATCTGTTCACCTGGCAGCTACCAACATCCAGGTAATACAGCCACCTGTCCACCTGGCAACTACCAACATCCAGTTAACAAAAGCCCCTGTCCATCCAGCAGCTACCAAAATCCAGGGAACACAGCCACCTGTCCACCCGGCAGCTACCAACATCCAGTTAACAAAAGCACCTGTCCATCCAGCAGCTACCAACATCCAGGTAATACAGCCACCTGTCCACCTGGCAGCTACCAAAATCCAGTGAGCAAAAGCACCTGTCCACCTGGCAGCTACCAACATCCAGGTAATACAGCCACCTGTCCACCTGGCAGCTACCAAAAACCAGTGAACAAAAGCACCTGTCCGCCTGGCAGCTACCAACATCCAGTGAACAAAAGCACCTGTCCATCCAGCAGCTACCAACATTCAGGCAACACATTCATCTGTTCACCTGGCAGCTACCAACATCCAGGTAATACAGCCACCTGTCCACCTGGCAACTACCAACATCCAGTTAACAAAAGCCCCTGTCCATCCAGCAGCTACCAAAATCCAGGGAACACAGCCACCTGTCCACCCGGCAACTACCAACATCCAGTTAACAAAAGCACCTGTCCATCCAGCAGCTACCAACATCCAGGTAATACAGCCACCTGTCCACCTGGCAACTACCAACATCCAGTTAACAAAAGCCCCTGTCCATCCAGCAGCTACCAACATCCAGTGAACACAGCCACCTGTCCACCTGGCAGCTACCAACATCCAGTTAACAAAAGCACCTGTCCATCCAGCAGCTACCAACAGTTCGATATATATATATCTTCACATGCAAATGACACTCAAACCCTAATTATTAAATAAAAGAAAGCATCACTTGGACAGCATGTTTTATACCAATTAGAGATATAAAGTGTTAATTAAGTCCAGAGGGTATTACGAGCCAATTCGGCCAGAAATTAGATATGTGAATTAAAGCAAGTACAGTTCCCAAACTATAAATTGGACATAAAATTGTTTAATTTGTGTGACCGAAAGGAATTCAGGAATATGTTTCAGGTGGAACCGTTATTTTAAATGTCATTATGTCTGATCTATAGGTGATTAAATCAAGAAAAATTTAAAAATATTTAGCCTCGCCTCGTAGTGTTTATTTTTTTCCAAAATAAACACTGCAAAACACCAGGTCGAAATGTGACTTTTGGCACAATGCCAAAAGTGCAGAAATGCCCTTTCCACTCATAAAATATAACCTGGTAAGACAAACATGCTGATTTACATTATTGGAGACTTTTTGCATAAGACAAATCCTTTGCTTCTAAGATTTAGCCATTGTTTCATTAAAATTTACCAATAATATTAGAAAACTGAATATAAAACAAGAATAACAGAGCAAGCTTATCCCCTTGAACCCTACGGACCCACCGGCGGGTCCAGCTGCTACATGACCTCGTAATTTTACCAAACCCCCAGTATTGATGTAAAAAACATATTTGGCACAGTTTGGTGACATTTATGGATAAATGTGCCAAACTGGCCCCTCCGCCTAAGAAATTTCTCACTAATACCATTCTAAAATAAATATGATTCATCTGATTGAGTCCAAATTTGGTATATTTTTACACAACATTTAGATTTGAAAGTCTGTACTACTTTTTTGTGCTATAAATAATATTTTGGTAGTGTTTTGCAAAGTTTATTTCAAAGAAAATTTTGACGAGGTTCAAAAAATGCAAAATATTTTGTATTTTGTCCCTAATATTTCAGGCAGGGTCAAAGCTACAATGGTGCTGACACCAGAAAACCATTCTATGACATCTTACCTTTACAGACGTACCAAAAGTTTCTTCTTAAATCTAATAGCTTTGAGGCTATAAGTTATTTACTTTTGTGTGTTTTTGTCAGGAAGAAATTTATTTATACCCCCTGAGGGTGTAAGAGGTTAAGTAACGCACGCTGGTTACATTACCTGAAATGGTCGCATTATTTCCTCCGACCCCTCCTTGGAAACTTCTGAGCTTCTAGTTTCCAATGATGCCGCCATGAGGGGCTGTGACTAAAAATGAATACAGTCTGTTGCATTACTCCCGCAGAGTCAGACATGTCAGGTGGAATTGTAAATTTCATTTTATTTGTTTACAAAGCTATAAAACAAAATGTACGTGTGAAAAAATAATTTTGAAACATATTTTAGAGACTTTAAAGCCCCATTTGAATGGCGTGTGGATGAAACACCATGTGACTGTGTTTTGACCATTTTCTATCAACAGATAATCATGAGCAAATTTTAGTTTGGCTCGTTACCAGGCCTGCCAGGCTTAAGGGGTTAATCCTCTTTACCATGCAGGTACAAACGATACCGCCTATCTTACAGTTAAGATTCATTCATAATCATATGTGTTATGGCCATTATTTTGATATGACAGTCTTGCAATGCACATTTTTCTTTTCTTTTTTTTCCAGATACATTGGAAAGTACTTGAAGCTGCTCTCCAGGAGGTGGTACTAGCACAGGAGACACAGCTCACCTCATCCCTGAAGGACCCTAGAAGGTCCAGGCTTATTTAGTGATACAGGAGGGCTTCCCAATACTGGCAAACACCCTGGCGTCGAGTTAGTGACAGCCTGCTGCTCAAATACTCCTCTGGTAAAGACCCAATGAGCCGCAGGTGTGCAAGGAGGCCCAGCGAGGACAGGACCCCATCTGGTGGTGGAGAAAAGAAAAACATAAAGACAACCCACTAAAACTGGAATCCTAACACTTTCAAGCCATTGTATCTGACCCATTTTTCAGAAAGAACACTTACTTTGCTTGGATTGATGCTAAGGACCTTTGACTTTTTTCACCTAAAACATGTAAAATTAGATTTCCACTATATGAAATAGATTTCTCATTAATAGATGAAATCAACTGTGGTACATTTTCAGAGTCATTCAAAGCAGAAAACCAGATTCCTTTTGCGACTGTACCCTTCCAGATCGGGTGAGAAGATCAGCTACCCGGGAAGAGCTCGGAGAAGAGTCATTGCTCCTCCACTTCGAGAGGAGCCAGCTGAGGTGGCTCGGGCATCTGTTCCGGATGCCTTCTGGTCGCCTCCCTTGGGAGGTGTTCCAGGCATGTCCTATTGGGAGGAGGCCTCGTGGAAGGCCTAGGACACGCTGGAAGGACTATGTCTCTGAGCTGGTCTGGTGTCGTCTTGGGATTCCCCCAGAGCAGGGAAGTGTGTGTGGATCAGGAAGTCTCAGCATCTTTGCTACGTGACCAGCCCCAAAAGGATGGATGGAAGGAAGCACTTACAGAAACATTTTGTTCAGTTACAAATTCATAATTCAAACATAAGATTAAATGTATGCTGAGCGAAGGTGGAGACTGGTGAGGAGCAGTTGCACAAAATCGAGCCGGGCTTTAGAAGGGTGGAGGAGATGAAACTGCCGCAGTTAGGCTGGGATGGAGGGGCATGATCAGGTGATTGGCCGAGCAGGTGAGATAAAGTCAGTTATAGTTAGAATTTACACATTGGTTTAATATATGTATCCAGGGACTTTATTCAAAAACTTTTTCATATAGAAAAAAAAAAAAACTCATCCACAGCGGCTCATTCTCTCTGTCGGTTACCTGCTCAATGTCTACTGCTGGGGTCAGAGTGCCGAAGATTATTTTTTGTCAAATAAGTACTCTCACAATTGGATATTTAAGGTCTTTGGAGCGCAGTTTATGAATCGATTGCAGTTGCTAGAATTGATGAATAGTGGGACACCAATCAGTTTACTGGTTAAGCTGGAGTCCTTGTAAGAAATGTTTCCAATGAGACATTATGCTAAACAATTATAATAGTTGAGCTAGATCACCTGCAACCAAAACTATTATAGTTTTCAGAATGACACTTGTTAGAAGTTCAGAAGTCCTTTGGTTTTTTGTAAATTGTATTCACAATGTGAATAACAAGAAAAATGTTTGGCAAATAAACAGAACAGAAGTGTGAATGTATTACTGACCAAACTGCTTTTCATCTAGTCCTTATTAAATAAGGCAAAGGCTATTATATTTAATATTCTAACTTATTTGTTTTAAGAGTACCATTCACAACATCCAAATCTATTATTTGAACATCAGCACCAGAAAGTATTTGGTTATATCAATTTTCTTAATCTGCAATGGATTGGGGATCTTTCCAGGGTCCACCGATTCCTTATTGTTGCTTATTTTAGATTATTATTGACATAACATGTTTTGTAGTCAATTATTTACTGTTTAAATTTATTTTGAATGTTGAAAGTGTTCTTAAGTGTTTTGAAAGGCGTTGTCAAAAAAAAAAAGTGTTATTATTATTATAATTATTATTACACGGCTGGTACAGGAAATGGTGTCACTAGCGCCCCCTTCATTTTGAATTGAATTGAATTTTGCCATCTCCATCAAGCTCTTCCTATGTGACACTTCACACTATACTGATGGAAACAAACCTTCTATTTTTTACTTTTATTTTAAAGGCTTATAGTTAGAGAGGCTCAGTGTATTCTGTGTCATCTCTGTAGTTACCCTGGTATACTTTCAAGGCTGTCACATACCTGCATGGACTGTGCACATACTGGGAGAATATTTCTTATGGAAAAATCCTTTATTTCCCACAGTGCCGCTGCATTATCAGGTAAAGAGAAAGAGTTGATTTGCCAGTGGAAGCTGCCTTGCAGACAGCTCTTTTAAACAGTGCCAGGGTTGAAGTTGTCTTTCTACACTGCAGAGCATCAGTCCATGCGTTGGTAGATGCAAAGAAGAATGAGGGCTGCTACCAGTGGATTTCCATTTGGAGCAGACTGAGTGGAACATTTAGTAATGTTGGGTGGATAAAGCTAAAGAACAACAATACTGATGGAATCAGCTGATTTTCCATAGAAAATGTTGAATCAATCTGACTGGATGTATGACTGCCTTTAGGTTTCTTTTGACCTGAGATTACTGTTCTGTGGATTTTTATTTTAGAAAAATCAGACTTGTGGGGTGATTTATGTCTTTTTCTTAAATGTTGGCATTAAAGTTCATAGTCCCTGTTTGACCAATGTTATAATACACAGAAAGCTTAACCCTGCAAGTATTGATGAACAAAGCACTCAACAATAGTACTTGAGTAAAAGTAAAAGTATTTATACTCAAAGATTACTCAACTACCACTAAAAGGTACTTAGTCCATAATCTACTCAATTTAAGGTATTCACTTTTGAAAGTATTAAAAACTACATGCATTTTAAAGTACTTATGTCTTAAAAAAAACAGATAAAATTTCCTAATATTAGCACATTTTGAGAGTAATTTCAGAACCCTGTAACTTTCAGAAACCACCTGATGTACTGAAGCATAGATCCACCTGCTACAGATTCTACACCACCTGGAAAGAACTTCAGCATTAGAATGTCATAAAAAATGAGGACATATATTTAGATTATTTCTTATGTTTTTTAAAACAAACCAAATTAGAAAACAGGAGAGTCTTGATTCTCCTTACATTTTTATTATAGAATAGAGGTTTAAGGTTGAATCTATGACCACTAAGAAACTATAACTCTGCTTTGAGACTCATCCTACCAACAAAACAGTAACAGCAGATTACAAAGCTAAGCTGAGCAAAATGGAAGAAGGACCTAGCAGCTTCCTCGAAATGAAGTGAATTATTTTTTTTAGCTGTACCAAGGCTGCATGGAAATAAAGATGTGTTGAATATTAGAGTGTCATAATGTTTTTTTTTGTTTTTCCTCTTTTTAATATAAATATCTAATTTTTAAAGACGTCCTGGAATAAATTAAAGACGTCTCGGAATAAAGAAAAAAAAAAAAAGGAAAAATTATAAAGCTAAAGTTTAATCTACCTACACTTTGTGCAGTGGTACAACAAGTTAAAGCACTACAGTACATAAATGTGAAAGATCATTTCTAATGTTTTTGTTTATTATACCAATTGTTGATTTTTTTTTGTTCTTATAATCACCAGTGTTTTATAATTGAATGCCAGCCATTTATTAGCAGCTAATGCTCTATGAAGAAAAAAAACAACAATTCTATTATCCTATTTCAGTACAGACTATGTAATAACCTTATTTCAAGGTTAAAACTCTTGTTCCACACAGATCATCTTATTTTCCTGGTTATTTTAGAATAGATTAGAATACAGTTATTTTCAGAAAATGTTATATATTTTCTGGTCATTTTTTGCAGTCCAATATGTCTGTCAGTAAACACAGAAATTGAAAATGCAACTTCATCTCCACGCCATTTTTGAAAAGAACCTTATTAAAGTTATTTTTACGAATTGTGATCATTTGGACTTATGCTTTTAAATAAAATGTTATACAGATAGAAAAAAAAAATTAGGGACGTCTCCTTTAATTATTTTACAAATCCCGGACAAAGAATAAAACAACAATAACATTGAATGGTCAAAGGTTTGTTGATTCAACAAAGTGAAATATTAAACAGTAATGTTATCTGGGATCCCTTGTTTTTACTTGGTATTGGGTTAATGCTAAACTAAGCAGCGTGGCACACCTCTAACGGTGGGGTTGGGGGGGGGTGTAGCTGTAGCTCTAATACATCTGATGTGAAACAAGCTGGATTCCTGACAGGAGCTGACAGTGACTTAGCAGGGGGGGCCTTATCAATCAAACCCCTCCTCCTACTGCCAATCAGCTGCCCTGGGCAGCACACCAGACCCTGTCATCCTTACAGCTGTCACCCTCCTGGGAGTGATGGGTCGGAACAAACTTACAGCCGGCGTAGTGATGGGCTCTGCTGCAGGCCTCATTTCAGCTGTTTCTGAATCATTGGAAGCATGAACATGTGGGCTCATCCTCTCATTCAGTGGTCTGTCTTTATTTCAATCAGTCCTTGAAGGGAGGGGAAACCAGCTCAGGTGAGAACCTCATGAAGTAACAGAATTCCAGAGCAGAGAGGAACCTGACCCCCCACTGCAAAGGACTCACTTCTTCAATTCTTCAGCAAATAATCTAATAAAAAGCTAAACATTTTTTTCTTCCACCTGCAATGCCGGCATTGAATTTTAAATCCTTTTTAATCTACTTATTGGAAGTTTTGAACGTGATTGAACGTTTTTTAGTTTTTAAAGGAGAAGTCTGGTCATCAACGGATCATTATTTATAACTAAAACAACACATTCGCAGTGATTTAATGAATTTAGCATTAATCAGTAACAAAATAAAAATAATAATTTTCGTTGCGATCACTGAGTCTGGGAGCGGCCATTTTTGTCCAAATATAGTAACCCCTCCCTCCTGCCATCTTCCAGAGGTGACGTCACGGTGCGGTAAGCCTAGCGCCATTCTCCCCGCTTTACAAGCACAATCAATGGGAACTACTAGACACATCTGCAATCAACAACAATTATTGAAGATTTACAGAGGACTTCACCATTGAAATTCACCAGAGCTATAGTGAAACTGACAATGCCCACGTGCATGGCAGCTGGATGTTGGAATACATCTGGTAAAAGTGAAAAAAAAAGAGTTATTCCACCTTTCTGATTCCTGATCCTCCACGGACGGGTTGGTCGTTGGATTTCCAACTTGAAGAGGGAGGATTTGCCATCAAACTTCTGGCCAGAGAAAAAACACGTAATATGTAGCCAACATTTTACAAATCGATTAATTAATAATCGGATAGCCAAAGGTTCCTTAAAAAAGATTTTTTATGAAATTAAACCACGCGAACCTAAAACTTTTCCTCTTGAGGAGTTCTGGATAGAGGATATTAACCAACAAATACGTTTTATTTTTCTAAACCTTTAATGCAAAATGTTTATTTTTTTTACAATTTTAATATGATTCCTGCTCTAAGTGAGAAGCTCTGTCAGCCAATGGCATAATTTACAGTCTCGATACTCCAGTTAGCGATTAATTGATGACTAAATTAGTTGATGATCATTTTAATAATCGATTAATCCCATTAATTGTTTCAGCTTTAGTCCTGAGGAGACTACCGTTTGGCTTTTTTCAGGTATTTTAAAAGAAATGAGCAGCGTTGGTCCTAGCAGACCTCACCAAGGCCCCTCAACCTCTTTGGTTAGGCTGTTTGTCAGGCAAAGCCAAACATGGTCTGAATTTACAAAGAAAATCTTCCTGATGCTGCATGTTCTACTAGATCATTTAGACTTCTAGGACTTTTAGACATAATAACTTACATGATGTTCGTCCTTCTAAAATAATTGAAACTGATAAAGTCTGGTTAGGGGAAAGTTCACTAATGGACAGATGATCTGACCGACAGCACTAAAACAGCTGGCTCCTCTGAATTATACACAAAACATTTAAAGAAGATCCTAGTGACAGGTTGGGCAGCAATGTTCCATCAGCAAATTCTGATTATCATATTAGAAACTCATCTATAGATAAGTAAGAATTTCATCAGCAGGTAAATAAGATGATCGGCCAATGCATCAAGTATTCTTACCCTTAACATAAAATCATTGGATAATATGCACTTGAAATAAGATGTTAATTCTTATTCTAAATGTGAATCATCTTTTTCCACTGGAAAATTGCCTGACCTACAAGCTCAAAATAAGGGGAAATAAATGTATTTCCAGAAAAATTTACTTATTTATCCTGTGATGTTTGCAGTGAACACACACTGCTCTACTGTCACATGGAGAGCATGGCAACCTGTGGTTTTCTATCAGCAGTAGAATGAATATGAAAAGAATGGGGCTAAATAAAGAGCTGAAAGACCCCCCGGCTGAGGCCGCTGAGGGCTGGCCTCCAGTCACACACACACCGGTCCTTTAAGCCAAAGACAACTAGTACTTAATCAAAGGACTGTAAGGGAAATAGCTGCTAACAGATCAATCAACGGTTGGATGGAACCAACAGAGAGGCGATCCATCTCCAGCTCAGGCCTTATGTTAATGGGGGTTGTCACTGCACTGCTGCTGAGAATCAGAAACACACAGATTCCTCTTTTCCAACTGCAGAACCTTCGTTCTTGAAGTTTGGAGTCCGTGCTGCAGAACGTGGGGTCTTGGTTACGAGCTGATGCCTGTTTCGTCCAGCTGTGGAACAGAGTCCTTTATCATCAGCAGTGGGCGGTACAGAAAGAGGACGTAACGCCAGGTGATGCAGGCATGAGTCAATCAATCTACCAGACAAAAACAGGAACAACATGGAAGCAGAAGAAGAGCATATAATGACCTGATGGTGGACTTTGCTGCTTCTGTTCGAAGCTCCATGTTTCTCTGCAGCAGAGGAGCATGAAAGCTCTGCAGGCAGCAAAGTAAACAGTGACGCCATCAAACCAGGAGAGATGATTGGTACAAGCAGAAACTAGTGTTGGTGCAATCCGAGTTGCTAATGTAATTGATCCCTTAAGACGTCTTAAAATGATTTATTAACGTTTGGTGCCATTAATCATATGAAGGAGACAGATAAAGTTTGGATGCATCCATGGTTACAGCTGTAGAGGGTTACATGAGAAGGACGCATCTTCCACGTATCACCCCCCTCCTCGTTCTGTTTGTCTGAAGCATGCTGCTGTAACTGTAACACACAATGCCATCCATCCATCTGTTAACCATCCAGTGTTAACGACACTGGTACTGATTCCTGACACTGACCTGGAATTCCCTTTGGTACCTCTTCGGATCTCTGATCTTCTGGCCTGGACTACTGTGAGCCTCTTCGACACCGGCTCTGGCTTCGTCCTTTGGATTGCCCTGCTTTCCTTCGTCTGCTTGAATCTGATCTCCTGTTAGTTCTAATGTCTTCAAGACTTCAGTGTCTGAAACTGTCTGGGCTGTGTACTTGGTGTCGTGTTGACAGCTGTGCAGCTGGAATCCACCTCTTCCTCTGGGCATGGACTGAACTTTAAGACCAGGTTAGTGACTCACTCGTTTGTCATCATCCTTTGCCAGATTAACATGGTCACTAGCCTGTGTTTCCCTCCTGCAGAGGTTCCTGCCTTAGACGCCCTAACTGCCATCACGAATACGTCATTTTAGAATAAATGCTTTTTGAGTAATCTTCCTGTCTGCCTTGCCTTAAAATACTGGGTCCTTTGTTCTGAGCCTTGACAGATATGGATTATTTTGTGGTGCTAATGGACAGCTCCTTGGTGAGTTATCACTGAAAGTTCTGCAGCATGGTATAGGGCAGGGGTGGGCAATTCCAGTTCCTGGGGGCCGGTATCCTGCAACTTTTTGATCCATCCTTGGTCCATCACACCTGAATCAGATGGTTGAGTTACCTCCTCAGTAGGCAGTCAGTTCCTCCAGGGTCCTCTCAATCATCTAATGACTTGATTCAGGTGTGTTGATCCAAAGGCACATCTAAAAGTTGCAGGACATCGGCCCTCAGGAACTGGAATCGCCCACCCCTGGTATAGATGCTGCTTCAGCCAGATGAAAGCCAAGCCTCTTTACATGTGTGCTTATGCAGAGCTAGATGTGTGTGACTATAGAGCATAATTACATCCAACCAGTATAAGAACAAAAGGCTAATGTAACACAAGGTTGAACGCTGCACTAATCCCTTCATTACACATTATGCTATCCTCCCTCTGCCTCCTCTTCCACAGTTATCCTGATAGTTCAAACTACTGACTGACTTCACAGGTATTACAGGTCCGCTGAGAATGTAAGCTAGTGCCACACTAGCCTAGCCCCATCCCCCAAACACCAGACGTCATTTAGAAGTACGTCTTTAGGCTTAATCTGGTCAGTCCGTCATACTCTTGATTTAATAATTATTGAATATTGGACTGTGTTTGCTCTGTCTGATTTTGTCCCACTTTAGTCCAACAATAGATGCTAAAACATTTTACAAAACCAGGTTTTGATGTCTTTTCAACAGTCTAAAATTACGGCTTTTCACCTTTCACTTTTCAACCGAATGTAGACGTCGTTTGGATGTAACTCATGTTGCCTTTTCAACGTCTTTTAAACCAGTTTTTGGCTCTGGGCAATCCTGGCTTGGATACTGGCTTTTCCGCCTTAGTGGATTTAGCATCTCCCACTGGCCAATGTGCTGGCTTGTCATGGTTGTGGTTCTGTTAAGTTTTATATTTGAGTTTTCATTGGTTTTATTTCCATTTTGTGTTATTCCAGTTGTTATTGATTGTATTTGATTTCTTAGGTCTTTCTTGTTTGCTGTCTGTTGCCCTCTTGTGTCAGTCTCCTTTCCCCTAGCTCCCTTCTAGACTCCCCTGGTCACACCTGCTCCCAATCTGCTAATTAGCCCGGTCATTTTTTCTCTCTTCCATATATACACCTCCTGCTCAGTCACTGTTTGCTTGTTTGTGGTCATTTCTTTGCCTCCTTGTTGTGAGTATTCCTGGTTTTCTGTATTTTGTTGGATTTTTGGATCTATGTTTGTGGATTTTTTCTTCTGTTACCCTTTTTGTTATTATATCTGCAAGAAACCACTTCAGCTTCAGTCTCTGCATTTTTGGTCCTCTTTAAACCTCCACCCAACCTGACAGACTGACTGATTCTTGCACCCTGTAGTGTACACTGGTTGAGTGACCAAACAGTCCAGACAAACACAGTTTATTGGTAAAAGAATGGATGAAGTAGAGCTCCTTGGCTTTGCTCAGCTTCACAGGCCACATGAGGGACTACAGTCAAATAAAAATGACCATAGATTACCTACTTTGAACATGTTCAGATCATCAAATTTAATAATTTCTTAAAATGTAAAAAAAAATAAAAATACTTAAAGACTATAGCATTAGATCTCAATCTGCTTTTAAAATCAAGAGGCCAGGACAGATGATGGAGTAGGGGACATAATGCTACACATACGTCTCAGTGATACGCAATGCTGCTTCTTTGTTAATATGGTTGTTTCCTTGTCAGTGCCTCATGTTTATTCAGGATGTTTATCATCTTCTTTCTTATGTTCGATGGAGCAGATTGTTTTAGTGTTCTTCAGCTCCTTCCCTTCTTAACTCAGATTTTACTAAAAACAAACGCAACGCTATTTAGAAAACACCCAGCTGAACATTACCATGTCACCAGGTGAGATTCCAGCTCTGGTTAAATGCAGACAAGAAATCAATGCATGAATGGGATGAAATATTCTTCAGGCAACATTACCACTTCAGGTAACATGAACACAAGGATAAGATTCTCTGAACAAGCACCAATTCCACGGCAAACATTTACCACTGACTCCTCTTAAGTCGGTGGTAAATTCTGCAGCTGATCAGGATGTCTGTGCCTGTAGTAAAATTGTTCGGCTCAACACAATATATTTGGAGATTGGCAGGAAGCCACCAGCCGTGGGACCAGGAACCTCTGGAGGGAAAGAGAAAGGAAACACAAGGGTAAGTTAAAAATCAAATTCACAAATCCACTCAGGACCCATTAGAGAGCGGGGGGAATTAAATTATGTTCTCTGAGCAGCAGGCTGGTACAGAAGGTTGACGTTAGAGTGGATTTGACTGGTAGGAAGTGAAAGGGACCCCTCCCTCCGTTTTGTTCTGTAACTAAGATTGAATCAAGTTGTGAACCAATCACACCTTTATTAGGACACATATTCCATCAATGAGCTTAGAAGGGACACGGGTGCTCTACAGTCTATCATAAATGGATTTAAGTGGAATGGGATCTTTTTCATAAATGATCATTTTAAGGTGTGAAACTGAAAAGTTCTTCTGATGTTTCAGACCTGTTTCAGTAGTCAAAAGTCCACACATTTGTTACTTAAGTGGAAGTGTAGATATTGCAGTAAAAGTTGGTAAACGTTGAAGCATCAACTTGACCTCTTTACTCAAGTAAAAGTGAAAAAGTATGTGCTCCAAAAACTACTTAAAGTATAAAAGGATAAAGTAACCTTTAAAGAAACAGCCACATTCCACTAAATGAACTGAAAGCTCAATTTTACGACTATTTCTAAAAATTCTTTGAGATAGGGCCAAGGATGAGGTAGGTCTTATTGGTCTCCATCTCCTGATACGCTCTCGCCTGTGTCCGACCTTTCAGACATTTCAACATCTTTTTTCTGAATCCTACATTGTAGCATGGCATAGACAATTCATGTTAGCAGTTTGAAGAACACCTGCTTGCTTCTGATGATTTCCTTTAGCTAACCAATGAGTGTTTGCGTTATGACTCATCCAATTACAATAGTTTTCACATGATGTGGATGGAGCCAATGATCTGCATTGGCAACCAAAGCCAAGAGTAACGAGTAAGGTTTGTTTTAAAAATGTAAGGAATAAAAAGTAAAGATACTTGTGTTAAAATGTAATGAGTAGAAGTCAGAAGTAGGAAGAAAAATAACTAATGGAGTAAAATATAGATACCTAAAAAGTGTACTTACTAACAAAGTATTTGTACTTTTAACTGTAAACTGGAAAGTTCTACTATTAGCATGACTAAATGTCACTAAAGCCATTCTTATCATCTATTAAAAATGAACTGCAGTGAATAAGGTAACATATTCAGTCAAACGAACGGCTGTCTCTATCAGTTTGCTATCTAGTTTCAGAATACAACCACATTATGTAAACATTTTGAGATCATGTATGACTGATGAGGAAAATATAAATGATTATATAAATTCAGCCTCCGAGCAAACAATGCTGCACTCAATTCTGCACACAATGCTGCAAACAGTAGCCTCTAAAGTTACAGTAAAATAAGTATGAGATCCTTCTTGGTTTTGTGTGAATGAGAGAGAGGATTGTTGGAGCAGAGCAAACATACTTAAAATAGCTGAGATGTGTGTTTGACAGAACAGTTTAGAGGGAAGTATGTGTGGTGATGTGTTTTTGTTCAGGCACAGCCACTGTCTACTGTCTCTGTAGCTTTTCCTTTTCCTTACTTTTATGGCTCCAACCTCCTCCTCCTCTTCCTCGTATCTTCTGATCTGCGCCTCTTGCTCTCTGTCATTTCATTTTACTTGTTCTTCCTGTTCAATTAACTCCTGACCTTTAAGCATTTCCAATTAACTGTATATTTTGAAGAAGAAATACGTCTAAGTGTTTTGGGTTTTTTTCTTTTGACTCCATAATTCTTGGAAGAATTTTTTTTTGATTCAAACACAAAGGAGAGAAAAAGCCCATTTGGATGGATGGATGGATGGATGGATGGATGGATGGATGGATGGATGGATGGATGGATGGATGGATGGATGGATGGATGGATGGAAGGATGATGGATAATGGTTGGAGGCGTGGAGAGATGGATGGATGTTTGAATATTTGAATGGAGCTGTCGACCTACAATACGCCAGGGTGACCAAACGTCTGTATTTCCCTGGACATATCCGTATTTCACGTCCTGTCCCGGGCGTCCCGGTTTTTTTTTAGAAAGTGAGGAAATGTCCTGATTTCACTGCGCACGACGCTCCGTGTGACGTAATCCCTGAGCCGCGTCAGTGCGGGCAGCCCTGTTCTTAATCAGAGGCTCTGTTCGAAAACCTGGGCTGCATCCTCCATAAACGCGGTCTACCTAGACTGGATCCTTCGAAGTCCTTGAAAATAAGGAGGCTGGAAGAGTTTTGACTGTAAATTCGAACAGGTCCACCCTTCGGCGGGTTTTACCGCCGTATGCTCTGTTGCTTAGCAACCGTGAAAGTTGACACACAAAGCAGGAAAAGAATGAATACCGAGGTTTTCAAAACTGTTTGTTTATTTATTTATTTTTTAAAAACTTAAAGTGAACAAAGACTACACTCACAAGAATCCAGAGTGGAATAAATGTTCCAACCACCGGGAGCACGAACAAATAAAATCAAATGTAGTGATATAAACCTTAGTCAGTTAAATAACATGCTGCTGTCATTCTGCACATCTCTGATGTTGCTGCTATTTTCAAATATCCATTACTGTAAAAATGTCCATAGCTGCATATTGGTTATGTATTCTCCAGTTTTATATTGTTAAAACACTTACAGAATTGTATTTTTTATATTTTAACTCTTCCCTATTATGTTATTCTTATACATTTTTCTAAGGTCCTCATTTGTGTGACCAATTTTTAATAATCTTTCTGCTGCTGTAAATCTGCCCATTGTGGGACAATAAAGGGATTTTCTATTCTATTCTATAAAAGGGGTAGAGAGATATAAGTAAATCTAAACAATGTATCTACAAAATATATCTGCAAAATCTCTAATATTCATCAACAAAAAATACTTAGTTAAGCATATTGTGCAAAACAACAATAAAAAAATTAAACTCCTATCAGATTTATAGTTCCCACACTGCAGATATATTAGAATCTGTCCTTTAATTACAGCCAAACCCATTTACACAGTAACAGATAAAAACCTTTAGATAAACCAAACATTACCGCCACATATCTGACTCTATCACCATTAAAACAAGTATTTTCATTCTTTTCAGACGGAACTATTCACAGAGTTGTATTATATTAAACTGAACTTCCAATTTTCACCACTGTTCTGCGCCAAGTAACATTTCCACTGATCACGGAGCAAATCCCGATGATGAGACATTTGTTCTATCAATCAACCACCCCCCCCCCCCCCCCCCCCCCCCCCCCCCCGCTCCAAGGTGTCCTGCTTTTCCCAAATGACAATATGGTCACCCTACAATACGCAGAGGCTACATCACAGAGTTAAATAATAATCCATAATTTCTTCCCTAACCCTAATGTTCATACCATCATATATTTTGGGTTAATAACTGAGAACTTTGGACATTACATTTGGGGAACTCTGGTTTTTCATAGTTCTTTTCCTAAAGGCTGTAGTCCAAAACTGACCATCGTCACCAATGAGTATTTCCGATGTGTAATGATGGCAGTAAGACTATATGCTGTCTGGATTCAGCACAAAAACCTGGACAGAGTTCTACTGCTGACCGTCTGAAAGGAGAAAGAACAGGAACTAGGAGTAGGATGTAGGAACAATTGCAGAATGAACGATTCAGAATAAACAAAGGTCTTTAAATTTCTCTTAAACACCTAATCTCTTTGCAGTACTTTTTTTTTGTATTTGCTGTGCATTTATCAATTTGCAGCTTGTTTGCACTTTGTGGCCGCTGTAATGAAACACGTGAGCAAACATGTTGATGTACGGAGAGGAATTAAGTATGACATACATTTAATTTATGGAAAATTGGCAAGCAAAATTATTCACCTCAGAAATCCCTAAGATTTTGTTAATGATTATTTAAAATTAATATTTACCACCACAAAAATGTTTTAATATAATAACAAACAGCATATAAATAGTGGTGAAAAATATCCCTTTTCTATTTCTTCTTTAGATAAATTCCTGCAGTATCCTCTTCCCACCCCTTTCTGCCTTCCTACACTCTGTCTTCTTCCTACCTGCTGTTCCAGCCACTGCAGCTATTTTGTGACCAGTGAGCCTCTCCTGATGCTGCAATCATCATAACTGTGGTGGACTGCTCGTTACGATGGCGTTATACTGTGATTTAGACAAATTGTTATGAGATGTCTTTGCTTCTCTAAGGGGAAAACACTAGTTTAAACACAGTGTGCTGGATCAGGAAAAAAGAAGATAGTCTATAGAAGGAAAGGAAGGATTTCGTTTTTCGATGAAAGATAGATCCAAAGAAATCAGTTTAACCTTTGTTTGGTTGACCCAAAGAGAAATCAGATAAACATTTTTTTTTTCATCCATCCATTTCGAGTTCTCAGAGCAGCAGGCTGGTACAGATGGTTGACGTTAGAGTGGATTTGACTGGTAGGAAGTGAAAGGAACCCCTCCCTCCGTTTTGTTCTGTAACTAAGGCTACGTTCACACCGCAGCCTGAAGTGACCCAATTCCGATTTTTTTGCCCATATGTGACCTGTATCTGATCTTTTTATGACAGTCTGAACGACACAGATCGGATTTTTTCAAATGCGACCCAGGCCACTTGGATATGTGGTCCTGAATCCGATACGTATCTGATCTTTTCAAATGCGACCTGTGTCTGTACGGCCAGGTCGCATTCATCCGACCTACACGTCATTGATACTTGACAAATATTACTAAACGTTACTAATCTGCGTCCTACTAAGCGGAGGCGGGAAAAACTAACAACCATGGCGGAAGATAACACAGAGAGCAGTCAATGGAGAGAAAGTGAGGTTGCTGACTTAATTGATATTTAGAAAGCTCGATTCAGACCAAACTCGAAGGGTCTTACCGGAACCGGGGGAGGGTCTTTCTTTTTGATCTTCTTAAAAAGATTTCGTTCGTAATGTGCCTGCTCCTGTTGGAGAAGAACTTAAAGAACGCAATATACGCTGCGGTATTACGAGTCATGTTTACTTCCGCAAACACTGAGGACGCTTGCTACGTGTGACGTCATCGCGTCCTCGAGTGCGCATGCGGGACACTTCGGTTGGACGCATTCAGTTCACACAGTAGATCACATACAAGTCGCATTTACTTGGAAGTGTGAACGGACACGCAAAAAAATCCGATTTCACAAAAAAATCGGAATTGAGCATTAAGGCCTGCAGTGTGAACGTAGCCTAAGAGTGAATCAAGTTGTGAACCAATCACACCTTTATTAGGACACATATTCCATCAATGAGCTTAGAAGGGACACGGGTGCTCTACAGTCTATCATAAATGGATTTAAGTGGAATGGGATCTTTTTCATAAATGATCATTTTAAGGTGTGAACCTGAAAAGTTTTTCTGATGTTTCAGACCTGTTTCAGTAGTGTCAAAAGTACACACATTTGTTACTTAAGTAGAAGTGTAGATATTGCAGTAAAAGTTGGTAAAAGTTGAAGTATCAACTTGATACATACTTGATCCATTTCAATAATTTTTTTAGCCCAGAAAATTGGATTAAGAGTTAACTATGCTTGGCCTGCAAGACAGGCTTCTTGTCTGATGTCCATAATCGACTCTAACCTCACAAGGTAAGACTTTCTGGACCATGGATGGATGGATTATTGATGGATGGATGGATGATGGATGGATGATAGATGGATGATGGATGGATGGATGATGGATGGATGATAGATGGATGATGGATGGATGGATGATGGATGGATGGATGGATGATTGAACAGTGGATGGATGATGGATGGAGGATTGATGGATGGATGGATGATGGATGGAGGATTGATGGATGGATGATGGATGGATGGATGGATGGATGATTGGATGGATGATTGGATGGATGGATGATTGATTGATGGATGATGATTGGGTGGATGATGGATGGAAGGTGGATGGATGGATGGATGGATGGATGGATGGATGGATGATTGGATGGATGGATGATTGATGGATGATGATTGGGTGGATGATGGATGATGGATGGAAGGTTGATGGATGGATGGATGGATGGATGGATGATTGATGGAAGGTTGATGGATGGATGGATGGATGGATGATTGGATGGATGGATGATTGATTGATGGATGATGATTGGGTGGATGATGGGTGATGGATGGAAGGTTGATGGATGGATGGATGGATGGATGGATGATTGATGGAAGGTTGATGGATGGATGGATGGATGGATGGATGGATGGATGATTGATGGATGGGTGGATGATGGATGATGGATGGAAGGTGGATGGATGGATGGATGGATGGATGGATGGATGGATGGATGATTGATGGATGGGTGGATGATGGATGATGGATGGAAGGTTGATGGATGGATGGATGGATGATTGATGGAAGGTTGATGGATGGATGGATGGATGATTGATGGATGGCTGGATGATGGATGATGGATGGAAGGTTGATGGATGGATGGATGGATGGATGATTGATGGATGGGTGGATGATGGATGATGGGTGGAAGGTTGATGGATGGATGGATGGATGATGGATGGAAGGTTGATGGATGGATGGATGATTGATTGATGGATGGGTGGATGATGGATGTAGTATTGATGGATGGATGATTGATTGATGGATAGATGATTGATGGATGGATGGATGGATGATTGATGGATGGGTGGATGATGGATGGAAGGTTGATGGATGGATGGATGGATGGATGGATGATTGATGGATGGGTGGATGATGGATGATGGATGGAAGGTTGATGGATGGATGGATGGATGATTGATGGATGGGTGGATGATGGATGATGGATGGAAGGTTGATGGATGGATGGATGGATGGATGATTGATGGAAGGTTGATGGATGGGTGGATGATGGATGATGGATGGAAGGTTGATGGATGGATGGATGGATGGATGGATGATTGATGGATGGGTGGATGATGGATGATGGATGGAAGGTTGATGGATGGATGGATGGATGGATGATGGATGGAAGGTTGATGGATGGATGGATGGATGGATGATTGATTGATGGATGGGTGGATGATGGATGTAGTATTGATGGATGGATGATTGATTGATGGATGGATGGATGGATGATTGATGGATGGGTGGATGATGGATGATGGATGGAAGGTTGATGGATGGATGGATGGATGGATGGATGGATGATTGATGGATGGGTGGATGATGGATGATGGATGGAAGGTTGATGGATGGATGGATGGATGGATGATTGATGGAAGGTTGATGGATGGATGGATGGATGGATGATTGATGGATGGGTGGATGATGGATGATGGATGGAAGGTTGATGGATGGATGGATGGATGGATGATTGATGGATGGGTGGATGATGGATGATGGATGGAAGGTTGATGGATGGATGGATGGATGATGGATGGAAGGTTGATGGATGGATGGATGGATGGATGATTGATTGATGGATGGGTGGATGATGGATGTAGTATTGATGGATGGATGATTGATTGATGGATAGATGATTGATGGATGGATGGATGGATGATTGATGGATGGGTGGATGATGGATGATGGATGGAAGGTTGATGGATGGATGGATGGATGGATGGATGGATGGATGGATGGATGGATGATTGATGGATGGGTGGATGATGGATGATGGATGGAAGGTTGATGGATGGATGGATGGATGATGGATGGAAGGTTGATGGATGGATGGATGGATGGATGATTGATTGATGGATGGGTGGATGATGGATGTAGTATTGATGGATGGATGATTGATTGATGGATAGATGATTGATGGATGGATGGATGGATGATGGATGGATGGATGGATGATTGATGGATGAATGGACCGATGGATGGATGGATGGATGGATGGACAGATGACTTGATGTGAGGGTCCTGCTCTGCATGCAATCTCATTACACCTTTCAGAAACAACTTTTCAGGTCTGTGTTGCCAAATTAAGTCCTTTTGGGCTTCCACGCCTCACCTAGGAGCATTTGAAACTACACAGACAGATCCACGAAGGATGGAAAGCAATTAGCAGCTCCTTCTGGTGAGGGTTCTCTAATGTAAACATTTAGAGATCCAGTGATTTAACCCGTTAATACCACTAACAACAAACTGTGGAAAATTGTTGCTAGCGAACGGCAAGAAGAGGCTGAAATAGTTGTAAACAGCTGTAAACGGTTTTCTAATTCCTCATGTAATGTGGTTCTGTCAGCTTGTCAGCCTGTAATAAACACGCCCCCCCGGAGCCAGGCAGGGTGGGACAATCAAGCTTAATGGTTAGCAGCTCTATAGTTTAGTAGCTTTGTAGAATAACATTCCTGTAGATCAGGAATGGTTTGAGCGATAAAGGTTAGCAGCTTTGTATGTCAGCAGCTCTAT
Organism: Cyprinodon tularosa; assembly: GCF_016077235.1. Classification (NCBI taxonomy): domain Eukaryota; kingdom Metazoa; phylum Chordata; class Actinopteri; order Cyprinodontiformes; family Cyprinodontidae; genus Cyprinodon; species Cyprinodon tularosa. The sequence continues at coordinate 378,244 of NW_024039454.1, forward strand.
AGAAAAATAGAAATTGAACTCTATTGATCTGACAATGGAGAAATTAACTTTCTGCATTAAACCCATCCCCTTGGGAAGCAGTGGGCTGCCATTGTGTGGCTCCCACAGAGCAGTGTGGGGTTATGGGTCTTGCTCAGGAGCCAATATGCATATGCAACTCATTAGATTTGCATACGCGTATGCTAGTCACGTTTATCCCCTTAGTTTTGTACAAAAAACACTTTGAACTACCTCAACAGGTGTGTATGCCTTTAGTCATACACAAATAAACAATTTAAGGTCAGATCACCATATGCCTCAAAAATCACCATAAAGTAAGTAAATAAATTTTTGTTTTCTACATGACTAAAGGGATACACGCCTGTCGAGGTAGCCTAAAGCTTAGGCCTTCAACAGGGGGTCCGCGACCCGTAGAGGGTCCATGGAGGTACTGCATGGTGGTCGCGAAAGTTTTGGTTGATTAGACTGTTTTTTTTTTTATATTCTCCCTGCAATTTTTTTCCACTAATTGAAAAGTCTTTAAATCCACTTTATCACACAGGAGCTTCTTTAAGCTGGGCACCATTTCATTCACAACACCTGTCCCATCAACCAGGAATCAGAATCAGAGATACTTTAATAATCCCAAGGAGAAATTACTTTTGTTACATGACTCCATCTGTAATAGATTGATTATAGGACCAGTTTGATATAATACAATTTCATTCAATATACATAATTACGGGGTCCCCGCTCCATCTCACCATCAGTTTGGGGGTCCTTGGCCTGGAAAACGTTGAAGACCCCTGGCTTAGTGTATTTTTCCTAAAAAACTAAAGGGATAAACGAGTGTTGACAATCGGTATATTGATCTGACAACACCGGCTGTGGGGATCAAGCCGGGTACTTGCAACCTTCTCAGAGCACAAGCGCACCACTAGGCCAATACTCTTCAAAGTTTAGCAGCTTTGTATGTCAGCAGGATTGTAGTTTAATAGCTTTGCAGGTGAACAGCCCTGTAGGCATCAGCCCTTACTGTGAGGCCTGGCTAGGGGATATCTCTGCTCTTGCAGAGCGAGTCTGATGGGAACTCCTTAAGGGCTGGTTATACTACCACAGCAGTGTGTCGCAGTGAGCTTGTCAAAGATATTTTTGATTTATGCCCAATATTAAAGTGTGGTCTCCGCTATGTTATTCCAAGCCACAACACAAGAGGGACAATCAGGAACTAGCTGTGGGTCTAGATAGGGTTGAGGTGGTGAGGAAGTGGGGGCAAGTTTGTGTGATAACGGAGGGACATGAGTGCGAAAAAGAGCGGGGATCCAGTTGGAAAAAGGGTCCCAGCATTCTCGTGGACCTCGCTATTCTAGATAATCCATCTTCACGAGTCGTTTTCCACAATGGCGGTCATACAAACAAAACAAGCCAGTAAGGTCGCAAACAGGAAATACGCATATTGTAGAGCGGATGTAGATTTGACCAATCAGAGGCCTCCTGTTTGCGGCACTGTCTGTGGTCACCTACAGTTTTGGAGAGGTGCAGCAGAGTGTCTGTGGCAGGAGCGGGGATACATTTGCATTTACTGCGACACATACGCAGATTACCTCGTTTCTGAGTTTGAATCAGCATTTAATCAACACAGCAGTCTCTGATAGGATGTTGGAGTTTGGTTTGACCTTGCTCTACCTCAGCCTTACAGCTGAACCCGTTCCAGTTCCAGAACGTGGCCGCTAGTGAAATCACAGGTTACAGATGGTCACTGTGCACTGACCTCTATGTTAGTTCACCAATCTAAGCTGAAAACACTTGTGTCCCCACAGATCATCGGCCAAGCCAAGCTGTTTGTCCTCACAGCTGTGCTTCTTACATTTGTGTATCATTTCTATTTGATGGGTAGATTTCAGTATTTACAGTGAATGGAAGATGAGACTGTTAGATGGTGTGAGTTGTCGTCCCGCCCTGAAGTCCTGCTACTTCACCCTCAGCTTACAGCTACATCTGCTGTACTTAGTGGTTTTGGTTTCCCAATCAGCTCCAAACAAAACACATTTCTTCACTTTACAAACTAAGTCATTACTGGAGAAGGTGCATATCACTTTTTTTTTTTTTTTTATCCAAGCATGATTTTGGTGGCGTGTAAGACAGATGTTTGTCTCTACCAAACTTCTTCCCTGCTCCCTAAATCCTCTCAAATGTCTGACCTACAGCTAAAAAACCCCACAGAGAAATGAGAAGGAGACTAAAGTCCAAACTAAAGTTGGGCGGATACAGAAGGTCAAATCTCGCTTCATAAGAGTTAGAAAAATGTGGGTGTAAATTATTTGTTCATCAGAAAAGCTCTCTTAGATCTAGTGGCGAATGCCATTAAACCTTATTTGCTGTGATGATGACAACTACTGGAGCTTCTTTCCCTTTGGGGTCCAGTCTTAAATTCAACATAAAAGTATTCCTTACAGCAGTTTCCGTTTTAAACTCCCAGTAACCTCAGAGGCTTCAAAACCACGAAGAGCAATAAACCTGTTACCAGTCATACAGTCCTTCACCTCAATACCTTAACATCCTGACTCAAGCTGCAGCTCAGCCAACCATTAGCAGAACCTGGAGAAACTACCATTGTTGTTTTTGTGTATTCATACCATAAAGGGCCAATAGACCCAGTGTGGGACCCCAGGGACCAAACAGGGGCCACAACTGAGAAACTGTTGTATTGTTATTCATAGGGGCAGACTCTGGCCTCTCCCTTTTGAGTCTTGATGGGAGATCCACCATTACAGGTAGTTGCGAAGAGTTGAGATGATGGCCTAGTATACAAAGAGCTGCTGAAGGGCACAATGACTTCAAATAGGTTTCATGGTGAACTCCCTCTGCACTAAAGAAAGGCACAGACACTGAGGGCCACTGTGTGTATTGAGCTGTGTATTGGTGGTTTGCTGCATTCTTGTTTTGAAAATCGTAAACAGAGCAGCTAATAACACATCGGTGCTACGTCTTCCATAGAGCAGAATTTATTCAGGAGGGAAGGTGTGATGCTTTGTGAAAACATGCAGCAATAAAGGGATCTCAGCCAGGGAGGCTGCTCTTCAGCTTGCAGACTAAGGAGAGGATTCAGTGCATGACAAGTGACCTCTAGTGGCATATTCTGCAAAGTACAGATTGATAGATACAATTAAGAGGGCTTTTAGCCATTTAACACCACAGGCAATGAGACAAGTGACTCAGTCCCTGATACTGTCAAACATTGACTGTTCCCCTGGAATCTGGTCCACTGCAACCACAGAGATAATACAGCAACTACAAAGGTTACAACACCCAGCCGCTTGCATATAATTACAGAACTATTGTTTAATCCACACATAGACAAATACAGTGGTTGTATGTTAAAGAATGGCTTCTATATACATATATCTATCTGCCTGCCTGCTTGTCTATGTAGATATATGTTTATTTGTAAACAGTGTCAACATCAGTCAATCAGAAATAATTGGGACTGTATTGACTATTTTATATTTATGAGTTGCAGTGTACATGTAAATGCATAATTAAAACAGTGATTTAATATAAGGTTGTATTTTGATACAGTGATGGTTGTGGGATTTATTAATTCCTAGTTTAGTTGGTATTGAAATATTGACAGACATACAAGGACTGATTTACCATGCTGTATTTTTATATTAGTTTGTTTAGACACCCTGTCTACTTTTAAGGCTAGGCCTAAAACTTTCCTTTTTGATAAAGCTTATAGTTAGAGTGGCTCAGGTTATCCTGAGCTATCTCTATAGTTATGCTGCTATAGGCTTAGACTGCTGGAGGACATAGGGACCTCTTTTTCATTATTCTGCTTCATCCTATCTCTATTCTCCCACTCTGCAGAATCTGTTAGTTCAATCTCTAACGTTCTGCTCTCTCTGCTTTTTCTCATAGTATCTTCATCTGGTCTGTTCCTGTTTGGCTGTGACTCCATCCTGGAGAGAAATATCAGCTGTGCTGCTGCCATCAACACCTTTGTTTATAAATGATGGAACATGCCCTGTTTTTCAGTGTAGTCCTGTTTCTCTAACTGTGAATAACTGGATGTGCTCTGCTCTCTTCACCCTCTGACATGGGAGCTGGCTTTCCTGGATGGGGCCGCCTGTGGAGCTGGTTGACAGTTGCCTTTTGTATCTCTACTTCTGTCTCATTGAACCCCAGTCGGCCGCTCACACTGAGCCTGGTTCTGCTGGAGATTTCTTCCTGTTAAAAGGGAGTTTTTCCTCTCCACTGTCGCTACAAGCATCCTTAGTGTGAGGGATTGCTGTAGAGTCGATGCAATCAGCTGGTTTTCCTTAGATAGAAAACTTTGAAACAATTCAACTTGAAGATGAGGTGAACTGTAAAGTGCCTTGAGATGACGTGTTGTGAATTGGCACAATAGAAATAAACTGAATTGAATTTAGTTTATTGGTAACTGTTATTATTTTCATTTCTTATGAACTTTACATAATTGTTGTAATTTTCTCCAGTTCTTTCATATGAACATTGGAACGGACCCCTGGACTGGACCAATGCAGCATCATTCAGCTGTAACCATCAGCGCACCATCATGCTCAGAATGAAGCGAAAGAACAATTAGGAAAAGAGAAACCCAAAAATGCTCGCTCAACCCTGGATCTTTATTCAGACCTGAACTTTGTGTGTTTGTCACTTAGTTCTGCTTTCTGCTTGCTTTTCCTTTCTTAGTTGTTTTAAACCACTTGGTAAAGCGGGAAATACGGTGAAGTACAGATAAATGTACTCTTATACTGCCCACCCATCAGTATTACCATGTTCTGACTGATATTTCACCAGATGTGTCTATATATCCATGGAGTCCAGATGTTAATCCATGGTCTGTTTGGTGCAAATATGCCAACAAAGCAGACAAGAGATTTCTAAGTCCAGATTCAGTTAAAGCACCACATTAAAAGAGTATTCCCTGCTTACATTGGTACTTCAGCCTTGCCAATGTTCTGATAGGCATGGTGGTCTCTATTATAGAGAGGGAGGAGGTCTGGATCCAGTAGGATCACCCAAAGATAAGACCACCACCAAGTCTGTGTAACCAGGAAAGGCGATCAGAGAGGAGACCAAGGACCTGATGGTAAACATGGTAGGAATCAGTGATCCTTAGGATAGATGTTTCTACTGCCTCCTACCATTAAGGCTGAGGATGAAGCCAAAGCAGTTTAAAACAAACACACCTACCCTACAGGTGTGTGAACAGTTTATCATTGGCTCTGTATTCAGAGAAACCAGAACCAGGGTCCACTGTCAGTGAAGAAATTAGTCAGCTCCAACTGGTGCAGTGCTCGGACCACTGTTCCTCTGGCCCTGATGAAGAGTGGACGAACACTGAAGCCTGCCGTCATCTCCTCACTGGTTGCCTGGTCCAGGCGGGGACAATTTGAAGGTCTTGCTGCTTCCCTAGTACCTTTTTTCTTTTTTTTTTATTGAGTTCCCCCCTTTGGGCATTTTTTCTTACCATGAGTCCCCCTCAGTCAAAAGATTTGCTGACTGTACAATACGGAACGTACAACAACTGGTTATAAAATAAAAAACTACTTTACTTACTGCCTTCTTCCTTCCATACTGCTCAGTTACTAGTCAAAGATATTGTACGTCTCTATCGGATCCAAAATGTGTCTCACTTTGATGCGAAGGTCTTCTTAACATCTGGTTATCACCCTCAGTCAAATGGACAGAGAGGATGAATCATGAACTCAGGTCAACCCTCAGATGTCTGATCTCCACCTACCTATAGGAATGGAGAAGTGTTTTACCGTGGGTAGAATATGCCCACAACTCCCACGTTTTTGCTGCCACTTGTCTGTCCATTTGAAATCTCCAAAGGATCTCAACCTCCACTTTTTCCATCTGAGATAATCTCAGTCACCTCTGTACATCAAAAGCCGTTTCAACCATTGCGTATAATAGCTACGACGTATGAATCAAGATCCTATGACTTAAAAAAAATTGACAGATGAACATTGATATATGATTGGCTGAATTTGGGTGTTCAGGCTGACGTATAACTAACTGGCCTGCATAAGATAACAAAAAAAACACACTTTAATTTTTGGACAATATCTGGATTGTCTGATAAAGAGTACATTTATATACATGTTTAAGCTGGAATGATTTGATATTTAAATATGATTTCCCTACAACTTTAAGGTCAGATTGCCATTCACTTCAAAAAACACCAAAAAGTAAGTAATTAAATAATGTTTTTGTACATGAATAAAGGGATACACGCCCGTTGAGGTAGTTTAAAGTGTATTTTTCATACAAAATTAAAGGGATAAACTGAATTGATAAAATAAAGGGATAAACGGGTAAAGACTAAGGGTATGCTGGTCTGACTGGGTATGCTCATCTGACAGAACACTAGCCCGTGTCTTTCTGCATGGAGTTTGCATGTTCTCCCTGAGCATGCGTGGGTTCTCTCTGGGTACTCCGGCTTTCTCCCACAGTCCAAAAACATGACTGTTAGGTTAATTGGCTTCTCATTCTCCTTAGGTGTGTGTGTGAATGTTTGTTTGTCTCTGTGTTGCCCTGCGATGGACTGACGACCTGTCCAGGGTGTACCCCGCCTCGTACGTAAGCTCGATGAGCGTGACGGAAAATGGATGGATAGATGAATTAAGCTTTCAATTCCACATATTGTACTTCTATGAATTAAGAAATAATAATACTATTGCACATGTTCTCCTCGAGCTCCAAGGAACTCAGCGTGGAGAATGGGAGGAACTGCAGAGGCTCTACGGTTTGCTTAGGAACCAGAAACACCTGTGGAGAGCCACAGGTGGAACCCCTGGAATTATCCGGTGCAGCTGTGGTCTCAGGACCCCACCTGGATGAACTGGCAGGACAAACAAAGCACAACGGCAGCTTTAATTGCTGACATTCCTAAAGGCAGCACAGATGCTCCAAGGATTGGATTGAACCATGTTCACCCCCGTTTCGCTCCTTTTTTGATTTTCAGTCTGGCTAAATCTGAGAAATGTTAGGCAGAGAATCTTTAGCCTATGACGCCTGTTGGTGCAGAATTACTTGGTGTTGATGTCAGCGTGGGAAGCAGAATTAAATATTAATACTTTTTGTACTCTTCAACATTAATAAAATGTATGTACTTTATTTTTCAGTCAAATTAATATTTTTATTTAGTAGCACACTAGATCTTCTGAGAGTATATTCTTTTTGATAATGTACCCTTTTTGTATAATTTTCTCTTAAAATAAGTGCATTTGTTCTTGGATTGCGGAGGTAAAAGAGACATCTTGCCGATGGAACAAGACAATTTACTCTTAAAATACGAAAAAAAAACAATTGCATGGTCTTGTTTCAAGTGCATTTTATCTAATTATCTTATTTTAAGAGTAAAAATATTAATTGCATTGGCAAACTATCTCATTTACCTACTCAAATTAAAGGTAAATACACTTAATTTAAGACAATTTTACTTTTTTCTAGATAGTTTTTGCAGTGTGATAAGAAAGTTCAAGGTATGATCTTTAATTGTATAGTACTTTCATTAGGCATGGTTGATATAAACTATCTCACTGTTCTTTGATTTGACTTGTATTCTTTTCGTTCTGTATTTAAATTTAGTGTCAATTAAAAACTGAACCAAACCAAACAGTAATGGCAGCATCAGATAATAGTGATGATACGGAAAAAATGAATAGAGATGTACATGCACAAAAAAAGCTTCACAACATATATATTTCTTTGGCTAAACTTTGCTGATAATGGTTTAAACAGGCAACCCTGCAGGATCTGAAGTTCATCTGTACAGAAAGCTCCAGGCAACACTCATAGAAACCTGTCTGCTAACAGTGAGTTTATGTTGCCTGATCATATTCCCGTTGGGATATTCTGACTTTGAATCTCAACAGGTCTCTGAGAGTACTGACTGTTATATTGTCTGTGTTTTCTGTGTGTGTCTGTTTAGCAGCACAGTGCTAGAAGCTAAAGATCGGGCCGGCCCAGTTGTAACACTCAGGCTCATAAAACATTTAGAGCTGGTAACAAACAGGTGTCACTTTCTTCAGCTGCATGCCAGAGCTTTTCTACCCCATTAATGGCGGTGTAGGTACCAGATCTGCTCAGGGCCCTGCCCCTTCTTATGACGTCAACATATGGCAACTCCACTCGGACAAATTATCATTACCTATATTTGCTTTTATTTTACATTTCATTGGCAATCTAAAGTATCCAAAAGTAGAAAGCAATTGAAGGAAAGTACAGTGTTCTAAGACATTTAACACAGTGACACAAAAACAGTCTAAGCTTATTTTCATTATTTTTATTAAGATCTCATTATTTTTATTAAGATGGCAGATGTTGTTCCTACAGCGGCTTCAGAAAGGACCCAGAGAGGAGAGAGGTAAATATGCCCAAGGACAAATGATCCAAAATCAGCTCACATTTTTAAAATGAGTAGAAAATGTGCTAAATAAAATAAAACCCTCCTGGGAGTATTGTTTCTTTGAGGGATTTAAAAAATTTCTATGGGTGAATCATAGCACAGGACTGCAAAAAGCTTTTTATGACTTTCACTGCTTTGGATTTAGTAATAATGAACAGAACACAAGAACAGAGACCCTGTCGACCACTTTTTGTACACCCTTTCCCTCACGTGTACAAAAAAGGGCAGATGACTATTCTTCAGATAAAACAATGTGAAGGTATAGTCATCTCTGCCACATATTTACCACTTTTTGTACACATGAAGAAATGCTTACAAGTTTGAAGACGTTTCGCTTCCCATCCAAGAAGCTTTCTCAATTCAAAATGTCAGAAATAGCTTTGAGTTCGAGGCTTTATAGAGTGGACCAACAATAACTTTTAACATTTTTGGAATGACTATGACCTGGATGACTGAGAATCTTCACCAGCACGTGAAGAAATGAGTGCACAAAAAGTAGAATATATGGGTTGTTATACATAACAACCCAAAATGAGATTCATATGAAGAAACTGGAAGTTGAGGGGCATATGCCAGCACTTTTGAATGTATATAAGGATGGTCTGATTCAGTATTCAACACACATGTCAGCTCCAACTCAATTCCAATTAGCCTCCATCAGATTCACCTGCTTACCTGACTATCTAACCAGCTAGTCACTAGTGCCTGCTCATTACGTGCCACCGGTGAGTTTAGTCCAGCATTCCAGTTATCTGACTGCCTGATTCTGCATCCTGATTCTCTGAGCCTGCATGAACGGGACCTGTCATAGTGTATTTTTTTGGGATCTCTGACCTGTTTTCTGTGCCCTGACCTCATTCTAAGATCTCCCCTGGATTGTCTCTGGATCTTGGATAACGTGGCTCTGACTCTGGACCTGTTCTCAGAGCTGGAACTATATTTTCTCTCCTTGATCATTCTGCCTGTCTCTGCTCTCATGGAACTGACCCTATGCATTCCTTCTTCAGAAACTCTCAAAGTTTGTTCTCAAACACCAAGAAGGTTAGTGAGCCAGAATTTAAAATGAGAGTCTCCCTCTGTTTCTGTCTCATCACCCAATTGTTCAATCCCGCCCCAGAGGTTCCAGTTGCTGACTCTGGTGAATCCCTCCCAAACTACTGTAGTTTCTGTAAGGTTCATGGCACCTCTAGGCTGGGTCTTTTGCCTTTTTGCTCTCCTCTGCTTTGCTCTGCGCATTGCTCATTAGCTTGTCTCATCCCTGCTGCTATTTAAGCCTCTGGACCCCGGCCTTTGGTGGAAGATTATTCAAGCTTTCTAGTGAGACTAACTCCTGCATTCTCTTTGGTTCTGCCGGGTTGACCGCCACTATTTTCTCTTTTTGCCTGTTTCGTTTGTTCTGGACTTTTACCTGGATTAAGCCTGGTGCCGTCTCTGGACCTGTCTTCTGACCACGACTTGAATTACCCTTGTAGATCTTTCGGTTCCCATGCGTGCTCTGGTTGGTGAAGGATACTGCTCCTCTTCTCTCCTGGATCTCTGCTGCCAGCTCAGTGAAAAGAAAAGGAGTTCCACGCTTCCGGACAACACTCCTTCTTCTGGGCACAGACTGAACTTTGCCGGGTTAGTGGCTTTCATACTCATTATTATTTATCTTTTGAGTTTCACTGACCTTAGCCTCTATTGAGCCCACTGCAGCAGACAAGCAGTGGCACGCTTTATTAATAAACTATTTTTTGAATATATCACTGTCTGTCTCGCCTGAATTCTGGCTCTGACAGTTTCAAATTCCAATAAACTGTTAAAAAGGCCCTTGTGGTTATGGTTGAATTCTAGGTTTGCCGTTTTCTGGTCATTATGATGTATCATGCAAAGGTATAGTCATCTGCCCGTTATCGACCAATTTTTGTACACCTATTAACCTGTATAAAGAAAAGTGTCAGTTATGAGCCCAATCAAATACATGATGGTGTTAACCATCCAAAGTAGGTTTTGTGTATAGAAAGTGGAAGATTAGAGGCAGATACCAATACTTATGAATGTCTAAAGTAAAGGTATAGACATCTGGACCTCATCTTCCACTTTTTCTAAACACTTTTCTCAGGTGTACAGACAGTGGAAGATAAGGGAAAGATGTTCATACTTCTGCTTTTATGCTTTCTGATTCCATAATGTCAGAGTTTCAACCTGCTGCCATACTGAGGTTAAAAGACACACAAACACCATAGAGGAATCTTCCTTCTCATTACGACATACTGAATGAGGACGGACTATGAAGGGCAGATCTCTACAACCACCTTTGTTCCAAAATTTAGGATTTGAGTGCTATACCTTTGAGTATTTTTAGAGCTAGTACAGCTGATTTCGCTTTGTTAAACACTTTCAACCTGTGTCAGCTCAGAAGTCCAAAGTCACACAGGAGCCATTGAGAGCTTGTTCTTTTCGTCACGATGAGAAGAACGAGGTGTGTGAACATGGTAACTCTATGACTTTCTTTTTGCCAAAATATCGGAGTTAGGGTCTGTGCTTTGGAGATGATACTCAATTTCAAATATCACCCCCTCATTAAAAAATATTATAGATCTGTTTTTTTGTCTACCAGAGATCCATGCATCAAAGTGATGCAGGAATGCACAATAAAAGCATTATGCATCTACTGGAATGAAGATCCTGACAAGCTTGATAAGAAAGGCACTATTGATAAAGCTCATTTATATAGAAAACGCTAACCTGAACAATTTTGAAATTTCAGTGCCACGAAAATGTTTTTACATTTATTAATGTTTATTAATAGCAGTTGGCTTAATGCTATTTTGAGGAGGTTTATGTTGTCACAGAGGAAGAAATAAAAAACAGTGTTGCTTTGTCAGATTCATCCAAGGATGTTGGCATCATCATTCACCAGGGTTAATATAGCAATCCCACTGTTGAGTTTATTACCTTTACAATATTGTTACAACCAGTACAAAATCGAGTCAGAATCTGATAATGGATCATTAAAGTATTTCTGGGTCTGATTCTGATGACGTTGATTGATATCTTCATTTTGGATCAGTATCATTAGACCGTTAATGATTTAATCAACATTGACCAAGGTGTGGTACTGGTCTGATGTTTCTGACGATCAAAGCAATAAATGTACGAAATGTAGAATATGTAAATAAAACACGAGCACAGTTATGAGATAAAGGTGTCATCTGGTTCCTTCTCAGTCTACAACAACACACGACATGAAAGGTCTGATAACAATCAGTCACAACTCACAGTATTCAAAAGTTTCAACTCAAATATAAGCTCAGACTCCGTAGTTATTACAAGAAAACAAAAGAAATAACATGAATTATAGACAAGCAGCTTCTCTTTCTGATTTCGTATAATTTATCATTAACGACTATTAGCAGTTTACAACAAACATAAAATTATTTCATAAGGCAGAGAATGCTTCAAAGGTAATGGGTAGTTTTTTTGTTTTTGTTTTTTACAGTGTCCAGTGATTTTACTTTCACAAGTGTAGCAGTATGGCAATTGCCATATTGCTCCACTTGTTTCATGCATATAAATTGCTTTATTATAAATATGCAGGGAGTTTTACAGTTTATATGGACACTGCAATGTAAATAGTGCAGAAAAACAGAAGAAGAAAAGGAAAAAAAAGAAAAAAGAGAAAAGATGAAAGAAAGAAGAGAAAGGAAGGAGACAATGACAAAACATTTTCAGTCTGCTTCCTCGCCTGTAACGAGATGAAAAAAGAACAGCACAACCAAAAGACATGGTACGAGACAAACAATAAAGCAAACACCTTGAAACTATCGCTAAAGTAATATTATTAAGTCTGACATGTACTCTGTGTTACCTGAAGATATGGTAATGGGTAGTTAAAGAAAGCAAAGCTGTCCACACAAACTTTATCTGAGCCCATTTGTGTATTAGCCTAGACTTTGTGGTTTTAGGCTGATGTAAAGCATTATGGAGGACTGCAGTGCAAGCTAATCCAAGCAGTTAGCAGAAAGTCACTGCAAATAGACAGCTATCACAGGCTAGCTAACTGTCTACAACAGTGAGATGGAAGATAACTGCAAACACAACCAGAGAGTTAGAGAACTGATTTATATTATTGTACACTTAACGTACATGTAACAAGAAAAATGGTTTAAAAATGAATTGTCCCCAAGCCCAGAGTTGAATATCAAATCAATGTGTTTCAGGGAGGGAGCCACTGAGTCCAGATGAGGTGTGGATGGAGCACATTGTGGTCTTCAGATGTCTTTTAGTCACAGCTCTTAAACCTTAGCTAAGGTACAGAGGAGGAGCTGTCAAACTCTATGGACGCATGCTCCAAACCACCGTAACCGTTCATCTTCTTTAGCTTCAGCTGGTCGACATGGAGAAGACCCTGAGTCTCCAGGATGGAGTCCTTCTTGGTGAACATCCTGCTTATCTCCATGAAAGTCTTGTTTTTGGTCTCTGGGATGACAATGTAAACGTAGACAGCCACGGAGAAACAAACTGTGGCAAACACCAGGTAGCAATAAGCCCCAGCGGACATCTGAGGATTGGATGTGGTGGATAACCACAGGGAGAAAGAGAGAAGAAGAGAAGAGAGCAACAATTTATTTCAGTTTAGGATTCATGAGACTGACCAACAGAGGGTATATCAACTTAGTGAAATATGAAAACGTGTTCGGGAGTCAGAGTCAGGAGATCAGAGGTCCGAAGAGGTATTGGGGAAATACAGGACGGAGTCAGGATTCATTTCCAGGTTCGGTTCACAGACAGGCAGAAATCCAGCAGGTGTCCGAAAACATGTAAGGCAAACAAATCGGAACGGGAACAGCCAGGCCCAGAGGTCCAGAGGCAGAACAGGTCAGGATCAGGCAATCAGAAACACTATGGAACACTAGAGAACTCTCACCAAAGGCTCGAATAATCTGGCAATGATGACTGGTTGAAAGCTGGTTAAATAGAGGCTGAATCAGATGGATCTGATTAATGCTAATTATAATTGGGTAGAGATAGACAGGTGAATCGAATGAGTAATCAGACCAGTCATCAGCGCCAAGGTCATGAAAAAGTGTCCATTTGAAAGTGACCCTTCAGTAGAACCTAGAATCACCATCAGACATCCACTGATCAGAAAACCAAGGACAGCTGGGTCTGATTTAATCTCAGACCAACTGCAGCTGTTCTGGTCCTGGCCTCAGAGATTTTCTAAAGAACCACCGGCTTCATGGAGACCAAGGAACCCAGCAGACAACTCAGGGAGGAAGCTCTGGTCCTATTTAAATCGTAGTTATATTCTAGAACAATCCCCAAGCTCTGCACATCTACCAAAACTCTGTTCAGGTCATCATCTGAACGTGGAGAGAGGATGGGCCACCTGTAGACCTACCAGGACTTGGAGCACACAGAGCAAAATAAAAACAAGGCAATAGTTAATCATTTAATATATCAAGAACCAATCAAAACCAGTTCAGGGTCAACATATACTGATCAAAATTAGCCTACATCTATATTACAAATAAAGTACTAAAAATGGGGCAGATTTCCATGAATGCGTGGGTTCTCTCTGGGTACTCCTGCATCCTCCCCCAGCTGTGCCATAATTTAGAGCTGCAACATGTCTGGAGTGCAGAGAAGCACAAGGTGCTCAATACTCAGGGACCTGGCCAAGGTAAGGAAAGCTGAAAAAAGGCCACCTTTGAACAAAACACACAAGACAAAACGTCATGATTGGGCCAAGAAGTATCTGAAGACTGATTTCTCCAAGGTGTTTTGGTCAGTTTTAGGTATAGATAATGATCCATTGAATATTCCTTGCTGACTGGACTTTTCCTTTTAAAAGATTGTTAAATCATTCGTCATTTGTCCTCCTTATGTTGCTCTATGTAGCAGCGTTGACTTCTCCTCTGTCCTGAACTCCACCAGACATCAAATCTCCTTTGTTAACATCCACAGCTAGGCCCAGCAACCCATCGCCTCTACCAGGCTCTTGAAGACTTTCTGCCAGGTATCTATCTGGCTCATATCTACGGCTATCAGTCTTAAAACCCCTAGCAGAGTGCATGGTGCTGACAGACCAGACCCCGCTCAGGTGCACTCTGCCCGGGGTCCAATCCCAGCTTTGTCATGAGCGGGGGGGGGGGGGGGGGGGGGGGATTTACCATTAGGCAATACTAGGTCGTTGCCTAGGGCCATATAAACTCTGTTTACATGCATGGTTAATACAACTATTCCTTATTTGTGCACATTAATTATGTTTCTAATTATACCATCAGAACGCTTATACTAATAAGTGTGTCTCAGCCCCCCCACCCTTCAGTGTCCACCATATTGGATCAGTCCATTTGCTGCACATGTTCAGAAAAATCCAAACAGACAGCAGCAAACCATTTGGAAACAAACGATCCGTAGAGCAGTGTTGCCAACTTAGCGCTTTAGTCGCTATATTTACCGACTTTTCAGACCCCTCTAGCACTTTGATTTCAAAAAAGCTCCTAGCGCCAAATCTAGGGACTTTTTTCTGCTACTGGAGACTTTGGAGACAACATACATATAAAAGCAGCGAACTCTGCCCTCCAGAGCAAGTAGATTGGTAACCCCGCCTCCTGCTCTCCTCTATCTTGTCTGCTGTCATGATTCATGCAGCTATAATTTCATCCAAATGAAAAATGGAGAACAGAGAAGCAGATCATGGCTTGTCTACAGTGAAAAGAAGGACTGGGTTATTTACTTTTGCCTTTTTGGAAACACAGGAAGTAGCAATCAGCTAAGTGAGCTTAGAGCTTGGAAAAAAAATCTTTCATTCCTTTAGAGACAGCATGAAAAGTCAGCTGAGTGCAAAACATAGAGAGGAAAGCAAGAAGAAAAGGGACAAGAAGAGAGGGACATAACCTAGACTAAATGATGTATGTCTATTCTATTAATATTTCTCTATCTGTATAATAGGTCTGTTTTATGTGTTGTCTCTCAATTCAGAGGGGCCCCTGCCTGTCTTTGCCCAGGGCCCCAAATATTCAAAATCTGGTCATGAGCAAAGCAGAGAGAAATGTAAACAGTTTTTTAACAGAGTTAAAAAAGTTTTATGTAACAGTTTTATGTAACAGAGTTTTTTCTGATTGTTAGATCAGAAGCGAGTGGCATGGTGTGTTGACGTCCCTACGTTGCATTCAATGGTATCACATGATTTAGCAGGTAAACCCGGCTCTGGTGTTCCCACAGCATGCCGATCAGATCCCAGGAGATTTTAACGCGGGTCGCGTTTGACCCGGGTAGACACGAGTCAGTGAGCTGTTCCCACAGCTGCTAAAAGCCAATTGTTCCCGGGTTTAAACAGGTTTTTCGGCCAGTAGGAAAGGGTCAATAGATTATTGGTCTCTTAACACTTTTTCAAATCGAGTCATCAAAAATTCATCAAATTCATGACTCGAGTCAAAGTCATGTACCTTGAGTCCACACCTAAAGTTTAAGGTGCAACCCCGTCATTGTTAGAATAAACATCTTAATAAAAAAAAAAAAAAACTACATTCACCCAAGTAATCACCCATGGATTCCTGCTATAAAAACCTGAACCCAACACCAGGCATTGGCATCAGTAAGAAGCAGTGGAATTAAACCCGTATCAGACACTGGGTGCTCACCTGTAGGAAGGGGAAGACGAAGCCCACGGTGAAATTAGAAAGCCAATTTAAGGAGCCTCCTATGATGTAGGCTGCAGGACGATGGGACTGTTTGAAGAGCTCTGCTGTGATCAGGAAGGGAACTCCAGCTGCAGCAGAGAAGGACTGAGGTCAGAGTCAGTGGTGTAGGCAGAACATTTTTATTAGGTTGGCCTGGCAATAACCAATGTACACTGAGGGGGGTAAAAAGTGGATAGACACCAGAACCTCAGGGTCAATCTACATTGTTCCAACGGTAACGAGCACAACATCCATATTTCTAAATAAAGACAAACTATAGTTTCCTCCAGCCTTTGCTAACAAATAAATACATATATTTAAACATCCATCTAGATAAAAGTTCTATTGGATAAAATTCTTTCAGGTTTGAGTTTTGGGCGAACATCTTTTCCATCATAATTACTTACCTACTTTTGTCAATAACATCCTGCATTAAATTGATATTTAAAAGTACTAATATCTACATAAACTGATAATTTAATAGGTTTTTATAAAAATAGCTTTTATCTATTATTTCTGTGAAGACTCCTAGATGACTTGCAGAGACACATAATTTTCTCTTTACCCCATAAAACAGAAAATCTAGTTCTAAAAGATCATGAATTCTCCACTTATAATCTTTAATGTTAGTATATTGATGTGCATAATTAACGAAAGTGTTTTTGTTGTTAAGTAATTGTTAATATATGAAAAATGTAAATGTTTTGAATATTCCTTGAGAGTATTATTGCTGCCACAGTCTGTATTAGAGGGAAGAAAAAGGTAGGGGTGGCCAATAATTATATAATATATATAATTAAGACTGGATTGTTTAAAGAATATTTTTTATATATAAAAAAAAAAACTGGATTGTGTCAGGATTGTTTTATAAAAATTATTTCTTTAAAAACTGGACAGTTTAATTAAATTGGTATCCCTTCATTTTATTATGAAAAGAATTTATTAAAAAAACTAAACTTGATTGTTTCATTAAAAACTGAATTGTTTTATTAAGAGCTGGATTGTTTTAATCAAGAATTTGGTATTTCAATTTAAAGTTAGATTGTTTCATAAAATGCTGGACTGCTTAATTGGGAACTAGATTTTTTTTATATGAGACTGACTTTTTTCAGCTGGCTGGTTTGTTTCATTTAAAATGAGACTCTCTCCTTGTTAAACTGAACAGTATCAAAAAAACTAGAAAGAATCTTTAAAAGTGTAAAGTTTTATATAAAACTACATTGTTTAAAAAGCAATGATTTTTTTTCCCTTGGTTGTTTGTAAAAAAACAAGATTTTTTTTTTTAATCAAAAAATGTATTTTGTCTAAAGACTCAGTTGTTTCATTTTATTCCAAAAAAAGAGAATTAAAAACATTCCACTGGGTTTTGTTTCCAAGTTCAAAGACGTTTCGCTTCCCATCCAGGAAGCTTTTTTAATTCAAAAGATCAGAAATAGCGTTGAGTTCGAGGTTTTACACAGTAGCCCAACAAAGCCTTGTTTACGTTTTAAAAACATGCAAACTGGAACGGACGAAGGGTTTTCATCTTTAACAGGATTTTTTCGTATCAAGCTGGACAGTATCAATAGAAACTGGACTTGTTTTCCATCGAATTCTAGTAAGAACTGGAATGTTTCATATAAAACTGGATTTTGTCCTCTCAAACTAGATTATTTTATATAAATCTGGATTATTTCATTAAAAACCTGATTGCATCATTAAAAACTGAATTCTTTTAATAAAAGCTGGATATTTAAATTATAAACTGGAGTTTGTCATTTAAAAACAAAATTGTTTCAATAAAACCTGGATTTTTTAAACTGGATTAATTCACATATAACTGAATTGTGTCCTTAAACACTGGATTATTTCATTTAAATATTTTATTTCATAAAACTGCATTGTTCATATAAAACTGGATTCTTTTTATTAAAAGTGAGCTTTCTCCTTACAAACTTGATTCTGACATATAAAACCTAATTGTTTTGCAAACAGCTTGTTTAAAAAATATCTGTATTTTTTCATAATACTCAGATAAGACTCGATTGTTTTATTAAAAACTTGATTTCCTGACAAAAAATATGGTCGTTTCATTAAAAACAATTTTTTTTCTATGAAATTTAATACTTTCACTTTAATACTTTTAATACTTTTTTTTTTAAACATGGATTGTTTTGTTAAAATCTTGACAGTTTCATATAAAGCTGTGTTGTTTTGTCAAAAACTGGGTTTTGCAGTTAAAGGCAGACTTTGCTTGCAGCACTTTAATAAATTGGAAATAATCTCAGAAATTCTTTAACATCCATTAATCTGAAGGCCAGTTTAAATTCAAACTCTTAATCACACCTGCTTTTACCCACTTGGGGGCAGTAGAGCACCATAAAATACTTTTAACCCCACAGAAGTCCTCAGAGCATCATCACATTATTGTTCAAAGGGACTTGAACAATGAGGGCACCACTGGATGGTCACTTGAGGTTAAGACTTGGACCAAGCCATGTCCAACCGTGAAGCTCCGTGGGACATGTGGAATACTAGAGGAAGTGTCCGCTTTGATGAACCTGAGATGTAATAATTAATGATTATAATAATTGAGCTTTATTGATCTCACATTGGAGGAATTTACCACTACATTTATGTTGCTAGGTTTACCACACCGTGACATCACTGCTGGAAGATGGCAGGAGTGAGGTGCTATTATATATGGGCAAAAATGGCCGCTCCCAGACTCAAGGCTGGTTTATACTCAGAAACTAGGTCGTCTGCATGTGTGTTGCAGTGAACGCAAATGTGCCCCCCCGTTCCACTGACATTCTGCACAGGAGGCCTCTGATTGGTCAAATCTACATCCTCTCTACACTATGCGTATTTCCTGTTTGGTATCTTACCGGCTTGTTTTGTTTGTATGACCGCCATTGAGGAAAACGACTTGTGAAGATGGACCAGCTAGAAGAGCGAGGTGCGTGAGAACGCTGGGAGCCTTTTTCCAACTGGATCCCCGCTCTTTTTTGCCCTCATGTACCTCCGCTGTTGCACAAACTTGTCCCCACTTCCTCACCGCCTCGGCCATATCTAGACCCACAGCTAGTTCCTGATTGGCCCTCTTGTGTTGTGGCGTGGAATAACACAGCGCAGACCACGCTTTAATATTGGGCATAAATCTAAAATATCTGTGACAAGCTCACTGCGACACTCTGCTGAGGGAGGATAACCAGCTCTTCAGTGATCGCGACGAAAATTGTTGTTTTTATTTTTTCACTAATTAAGAGTAAATTCATTAAATCACTGTAAACGTATTTGTTTTAGGAATAGATAATGATTCCATTCCTTGCTGAACAGACTTTTCTTTAACCCATCCCCTTGGGGAGCAGTGGGCTGCCATTGTGCAGCACCTGGGGAGCAGTGTGGGGTGAAGGGTCTTGCTCAGGGACCCAGAGTAGAGGCTGTGGGGATCGAACCAGGTACTTGCAACCTTCTCAGAGCACAAGGACACAGCTCTAACCCCTAGGCCAACACTACCCTAAATCAGGGGGAGTGTTGGCCTCTGGTTGGATGAATGGATTAATGGAGGGTGGAGAACTTGCCTGGACCGATGCAGAAGCCGGCGATGATGCCGACCACACAGCAAACACTGATGTAGCGCATGAATAGTAGCTTAGCCTGTGGGGAGAACAGACAACATGACGTCCCAAACATATCTGATCATTTTACATCTACAGGTTTGAGCTCCATTTATGCTAAAGTCTCCATCAACCCAATGAGTTCATAATAACTGAACAGTTTTTCCTTTATGAAATAGTTCCAAGGATAATATGATATATAATATAATGTCAAACCTCCACCCAACTTGACAAAAGGTGGGTCTTGTTGATCTTGAAAATATGATTGCTCACACTTCTGTTGGTCATTTTTTGGGAAATTCTCGCCTAATTTGCATACCCAAATGGAAAAGCAAACAACTTAGGAAAAGCAAACACCTGCCTGGCAGCGATGCATGGTGCCAGGCAGGTGGCTGTTGTTAACAAAGCGGTGTGTGTGTCTCAAGCCACAGATCCCAAAGGGGAAAAAAAGGAAAATAGCTGATGAGAACAGAGGATTCAAAAAGAATGGAACGAATAATCTGCTTTCATCACCAATGTGGAAGGATTGTCTGCACGTTTGCTTTGGAATGAAACGTTTGTCAAATAATTAAGAGAGTTCCCTGGAAATGTCTTTCCCTGGAAATGTCTTTCCCTGGAAATGTCTTTCCCTGGAAATGTCTTTCCAGGGTAGGCATGCTAAATAGGGAAGGCATGCTAAATATGCAGCGATTACCAAGTTGGTAAAAAAGCGTGATTGCAGAACTTCTGAATAAATTAGAGGAGAGCAAAGAAAGATTTAAGAAGTGGATTGCATCTCCAAATTCCACTGCTGCTGCTAGTTTGGTTAGAAAACTAGCATAGAAAACTGTTCACAGATCCAACAGGTAGCGCTCTGATGCAGGGATGGAAACTTTCTTCCATTTTTTTTACCCATATCCTCAAAATAAAAACATTAAAAAAAATTATTTCTTTTTTTTGTTTCTATAATTTCATAAATTCAAGAAAAGCTAATACATTAATATTGAAAAGGAATATACACTTAAAGCACCAAATACCATACAGCAGAGTAGTCAAATTATGTAAAATTTGCTCCAGGACAGACATTTAATCATGAATGTTTATTATATACGTAAGCCCACATAGTCCTTCTTTATAGTGGGCTAATACACTTAGAGCCTGTGTTGCCATATGAGGCTTATAGAAGGCTTTTACATTTTTTTGGCTCCAGACAGATTTATTTTTTGTTTTTTCGGTCCAATACGGCTCTTAGAGCAGTTTGGGAGGCCGACCCCTGGTCTAAGCCTTCAACTAGTATGTGAGATCCAGTTCCAATCAGGTTATTTAAGAAGGTATTCCCTTTTATCTCCTCCTCCATTTTAGATGTGATTA
Source organism: Cyprinodon tularosa (assembly GCF_016077235.1). Classification (NCBI taxonomy): domain Eukaryota; kingdom Metazoa; phylum Chordata; class Actinopteri; order Cyprinodontiformes; family Cyprinodontidae; genus Cyprinodon; species Cyprinodon tularosa. The sequence goes on from NW_024039454.1 coordinate 399,291, forward strand.
ATCTATCTCTGTTACAGGGATATGTACCAAAGCCTTTTAAAGTTGCTGTAATTAAACCTTTACTTAAGAAACCATATCCTGACCCAGATGACTTGGTCAATTAAAGACCTATATCCAATCTTCCTTTCTTATCTTACCACCACTTACACCATAATTAACTTTTTGAAGAGTTTCAGTCTGGCTTTAGAGCTCATCATAGCACTGAAACAGCTCTGGTGAAAGTCACTATGATATTCTCATGGCCTCAGATAATGGACTTGTTTCTGTGCTTGTTCTGTTAGATCTCAGTGCTGCATTTGATACAGCTGATCATAATATGAAAACAGAATCTATGTAGATGATTGAAGGAAAGTGGAAGAACTCACATGGACACCTTATCAACCCTGGACCTTCCTGTTATGAAGCAACCATGATAACATTTTAAAGTAAAGACCATCTTCCTGGATGAATTCCAGCAGCAATGGTAGTAACTCTGAACTCTTATGCTGAACCATGCTCATGGTACATTAGCTTAGATTTTAGAGTAGAACAACCATATGGTCTTGACTCAGAGGTGGAGTTTTGTTTGTGATGTTTATTAAAATGCATCCATAAAATGGTCATTGGCTGGTAAATGAATGACTTTTCTGAGCATGCACCTGTAAAACGAGTGCTAACGTGATTCCAGCGCTGCAGACCCCCATCATGGTGAAGCCTCCAATCATCAGATGCCTTCTGCCAAGCTTCTCTATGGTGAAACACTTAAGAGTGACACAGACCTTACGTTAGCTTCAACTATACATAACATACAATTATTTGATTAGATTATATAATAAACATAATTTATACATGATTTAATAATGATGAACAGACCTTAATAATTAACAAATGGTCTCTTAAGCATTTATAAATGATGGTAACTTTAAAGTTATCTATTATTTTTAATAAACTCCCACTTTATCCCTAGGATATGTTGTCTTAGCAACATATGTTCCCATCAGGGCCCTTTACAGTAGTAGCCAATCCAAATTTCCCCACTTTCCTTGATTGGCCTTGGCTGGTCCCCTAAGATTCCTTCTCAATCTTTTTCTTTCTGTCATGATTGGTGTACATTTAAGCCTGGTTTATGCTCAGAAACCAGGTCGTCTGCATGAGTCGCAGTTAACACAGATATGGCTGCCATTCGGCTGGCTTTTGACTGGTAAGGGCCATTTTGAATGGCTGCTACTGTATATCCCATAAAGATGCTCCTTAACACACAGGACCATGATATAAATGGGTATGCCCATAAGCCAATAGATTTTGGCCGTGTGAATTAATAAACAGAACATTTGCAGAAAATGTAAAAAACACAACTGAGGAATTCCTGACTTGTCTAATCAGATCTGGTCATTAAGATACAACCATCTCTTTTATAGCATAGTATGTGTCTTCTTTCCCTTTTGGTTGTCATCATAGTAAGTCTCTTTTTTTGTTTTTACCCCAATGAGTCCAGCAATGATCTCTATGATTCCTGTTCCTGCTGTAGTATACTGGATCTCCGGAGCTGGGATACCTGCATTTTCAAAGATGTCGTTGGTGTAAAACCAGATCTGCAGGGTAAATAATAAAGAGTAGAGTTTAGATGTAAAAAGTATGACACTATACATTTAATCTGATTGTTCAACGTTATTACTAGTGTTGCACCGATACAGATAGCAGTATCAGGCAGGGCCCTGATACAGCACTAGAATGGTGGTATCGGTATCGATGAGTACCAGCAAATATGGCACTGATACCATTTTGAGAGCCAAAAGTTTATTCAACTCTTGTTCCAGGTAGGCAATAAAAAGTTCAACAGGATTCACTTTGTATTAGTCTTTCTCCTACTTCAAAAAGGTAGGCAGCAGCTTGACAAAGCTATGATGGCAATTATTTTACATCCAAGTAGTATACAGTTCTTCATATATACACACACATCAATTTCAAACAGATGGTATGGTGTTGGTGTCGGCCAATACTGCACAGCAAGGTATCGGGTATCGATATTGGGGCCAAATAATGGCATCGGCACAACTCTACTTATTACTAAAAGCTTTGAAATAAATCAAGTGTGATTGTAAATCTAGTGTGAGTACACTGAGTGCAGAGAGGCATTGTGAGCCGGAGAGGTCACAGCATTGTCACGTCATCTTTTCTTTTCCTGAGTGGTATTATTATCACAGCTAATTGCTTGGCACACTGAGCTTTGATCAAAAGCTTTGGGATTCTTCTATTGTAACTAAAAACTGTGGATTTTTTGTCAAATTCCTGAAAACACAGATTTTCTTAGGTTCCTACTTACAGCATCAATCCCAGACAACTGCATGCCAATGTTGATGACCATCACACTGAGAACCTGCCAGCGGACTGACTCATCCAGCAACAGGTTCCACACCGACAGGGTTTCCACAGAAAGCAGGGAGCGCTGTTCCTCTTGCATCTCTTCAATTTCAGCCTGGATGTCACACTTTGCTCTGTACCATTTCAGAGCTGAAAGGCATCAGAAAAAGAGCTGAATCAAACCAACATTTAGTGGCAAATGCTAAACATAAACAGTAATGGTGTCCAAATATATATTCATTAGTATGCTTTATTTTTACATTTTATAGATACTGGATGTAGAAACAAATCATATCTATATTAATATGTTTTATTTCTACTTCCAATATCTATAGGAAGCAATATCTAAAAGCAAAAAGCGGGAAAAAATACTTCTGAATTTTCAACAAGTGAGCAGATTTCAACGGATGACAAACATAATCCAGTCGATAAACAGATCCTGCAGCTGCTGACCCAATATGTTAGATCCTAATACCTCATTGGAGGAGGAAAGTAAGGGGAAGATGGAGCTAATAGGGTTGACATGGAGATGTAAAGATAGCCGCTTCTTCAGCTAATTATAAATACTACTGTAGCCTTGCTACCTATCTGTTGCCAATAATAATCATGATAATAACATGTATTAACCAAACTGTTTACTGTTGACCTTCCTAGTTTAGATTCTAGACAGGATAGATGACTGAAAGCACTATTCAACAATAATGTACAGCTACAGTACTATCGTGGACTTTTCCATTCTATAACAGTGCAACTGCACTGTTAGTGACTGTAGTGCAAAGGGAACTTTTTCTACCAAGGGTGAGCAGATCCAGACTGTGCAGATTTGCCCTATGCCCTACAAACTGAAGCAATCTACTGCATTTTACTGGGTCAGACTATGAAAAGTGTTTATTTAAGAAATATAAGTGTAAAAAAAACAAAAACTAATCTTTAAAGCAGAGCCTTACTTCATGACCTGCCCGCCGCAATATGCTCCAGATAGAGTTAGACATAGCAGACAAAGGATTTCATTATCTTATACTAAAAATATAATGAAAAGAAAAGGAAAACACAGCAATAAAGGCCGTGGGACATATTAAATAGGTTGGCTACTGGCTGAGGCAGTGAGAAGTGATTCTCAGAGAGCGATCTGTTGTTTTTTCATAGAGGGGAGTGATAAGCCATGCTTATGCGACCTGAGTTTTCATGACAGTCTGAACGACGCAGATCCGATTTTTTTTCCAATGTGACCCAGACTATTGGCTCTGCAATCCTGAATCTGATACAAATCTGATCTTTTCAAATGCGACCTGTGTCTGAACAGCCAAGTCGCATTCATCCGACCTGAACGACATTACTACCCGACAGTGGTCACACTCCTGCTTCTTGCTACACAGAAGTAGCAAGAAAAACAACAACAATGGTGAACAATAATGAGGAGAGCAGTATTTATGTTTAGCCATCTTGGAAAGATTGAGTTTTAAGGTTGGGAAAGATCGTTAGATGTTCTCCAGCACTACCATCCATGTTTACTTTAGTAAACACAGATATCACTGTGTCCTACAGGGTCAGGTCAGACCTTTAACTGTCTTTTCAATAGATATCAGACTACTTATACCTCAGTAAACCAGCTGCAGGAAGAAAATGTATTTCCAGAAATGGCATTTCCCTCATCATAATGAAGCTAGGCCTATTTCAAATCCTTTCATCCTGCTTATGTTTTTGTTTGGCTAGATGAGCTGCGAGAAGACTTTACCAACCTGTGATTGTGGCATGGATGTTGTTTTTTTCAATCAGCAAGTACCTAGGGCTCTCCGGGAACCATGGCAACAGCAGCAGCTGGATGAAGGTTGGGACCACCACCACTGAAAGAAAGAGGGGCCAATACTCCTCCTGTAAGAGTGGAAACAGTGCCGATCAGAGAGCCGTGGGTGTAAGGAGACTGATGCTAAGACTGACTGACTGAAGGAGCAGAGAGGAATGCTGTCGGCAACAGAGGTATTTAAAGCATCATGTTTATTACTCCAATATAAATTCCATTGTTTAAAAACACTCTCCAGAAGTTAGAGGATCAACTTAAACTTTTTACTCCTGTGAAAGAGTAAAAGTAGCATTTTTAAGACTACTTAAAGTATAAAAGTAAAAGTAATGCAGTAAAAAATGTTAAGGGTGGCAGCTTTACTGCACTACCCTATCAAAGGAACATTTTCTACAATTCTGCATGATAACTTCCTTAGCATTAATTTTCTTAGTTTTATAACTAATGGTAACAGTGTCAAATTTAACTTTGCATCATCTTGAAAAAGTATTTATTTTGGTATGTGGTGAACAACAAGTTGGAGCAGCACCGAGTCCCACAACATAACAATTAATCGTCTGGATGAAACTAATGACTGTCAGGTTAACTGGTTTCTCTAAATTCTCCTCAGGTTTGAGTGTGTGTGCATGGTTGTCTGTCTTTGTGTGTCTCTGTGTTGCCCTGCAACAGACTGGCGACCTGTCCAGGGTGGACCCCGCCTCTTGTCCATAGACTGCCAGAGATAGGCACTGGCCCCACCGCGACCCTGACAAGGCATAATGCTACATTCACACACATGTTTGTCCAAGTTTAGTTCTGATGCTCGGCTGAAGCATCTTTGCTGCTCTAGCTGTACAGTCTAAAAGTGGGTCTGATGCATTTTGGGCAGAGCTACCCTATCCTTTCTTTGCCAGTAACAATGGCGGATGAAATCCAGAGAGTCACTTGGCTTATTTTAATGAATAATGCTACGCTCAGACCACAAGCACTGGAAGAGCCAAAAAAGCTTCTGCTGCTTTATTTTTAATGCTTATCCAGATTAATGCCAGACGTCCAGTAAAGTGTGTCCAGATGCGTCTTTTTTTTTTTTCTTTTCTTCTTTTTTCCCCCTCTTTCTATGTGTATATATATATATATATATATATATATATATATATATATATATATATATATATATATATATATATATATATATATATATATATATATATATATATATATATATATATATATATATGTATATATTGAGTAAACTCAGCAATCATGTTTCATAATCATTTAATACGTATCAGAGCATGTGAATGGAGTTCCCGCAGTTCCCACTCAGGAGGATGTTCGCTCATTCGCTCTGACGCTCAAAGTTGCGCCGGGACTCTCAAAATCTGCTACACGCTAACCTTAATTTTCCAGCTGCTCCCACGAAATCGATCCATGCTCGCTCAGGTTTTCAGGAGAAGGCATTTTCTGACACCTTTTCTTCATGTACAGTAATTATGCCAGGGCCCTGAGACACATGGCGTTTGGTTTAATGATGTGAACGATACATGTGTATTGTCTTATTTAACTGGCTGTTAAATTATCGCACTGTTTCCCAGCTGTGAATGTAACGCCCCGCTCCATTCATGTTGCCCCGCATTTCCTAGGTACGGTAATTATACATTTTTTTACTAGACTACATTAAAAAAGGTCACTTCACATCCCATTGCAAATTAGATAATAGTGTACATGTATGTGATTTATAGTGTACATGTATGTGATTTATGTTCAAAAACAGGCTCTCCACAACCATCACTTTATGTAAGCCCACTCTGTATAGTTAAGAATAGTTATATCACACAGAATGCAATCCTAATCTCTGCAATTCCGTGGTAATTTGAAACATAGGCTAGAACAGATTATAGGCACAGACTATAGCATAGACATTGGCCCAGGTTTTAAGTTAAACATGGATTTAAATAAAGTCAGAGCGAACTGGAGCGGAGCCAAATCCTCACTCCGGCCTTTGAATTTAAAACTGTTCTGCGCTCCACCAGATTTCTTCCACTCTGCTCCACTGCTCGCTCCAAGCTCAGCTCTGCTCACATGATATGTATGTATTGGCAAGTGTTTTTTTTTTTTTTTTAAGTGTTAGGGTGATCTCTTCCCAGGAAAGGATCGGAAAGCTTGAAAGTGTAAATGCATAGCTTTCCTTTACACCTGTTGAGTTTTTCTTTAATGGGTTGCATTTTACAGCTGGTTGGGTTGATGTCAGGAGCAGCTGCTGTAGGCTACCTTTCCAAGAAGCTCATGGAGGCCGAGGATCTGGGCGGCAAAGACCCCTGTCCCTATGAAGATACTTGGAACAAGACCAAGGAATCCTCTTAGGTTTTTCGGGGCTATCTCTCCGAGGTACATGGGTACCACACTGAGGGAGATCCCTATAGAGACAAGCAGAGAAAAGGCCACATTACAAACAAATATATAGGCTGGTCTAACAAAAAACATTAAGAGTGAAAGCATAACTCAGATTACAGATACTGGAATGATTCCTTTGCCTCCCATGGTTAGGATTAGGCATGCTCTGCTAACAGTTAGGTTCAGGTTAGAATTAATATAGAGTGTGTAGTAGTAGATTCATGGTACTGGTAATGGTAGGTTCTAGTATCAAATGATTGAGGGCTGCTAGATTGTTTGATTGGCTTCTTATAAAAGGGTGTGGCCCTCAGAAGAAGGTAGTGAGCAGTGGTTAGCGCTTTCTGTTCGCCCAACCCATGTCATGTTCTGTTTAAGTTTTCTCTTTGAGTTTTCCATTATACTTTGATTCATGTCTTTCTGTTTTTTCTAGTTTATTGGTTTTATTTCCATTTTGTGTTATTCAAGCAATTTTTGATTGTATTTGAGTTCTTAGGTATTTCTCGTTTCCCCTCTTGTGCCAGTTTCCTTTTCCCTAGCTCCGTTCTAGATTCCTCTGTCCACACCTGCTCCCAATCTGCTGATTAGCCTGGTCTTTGCTCAGTCTCCCATTTATACACCTCATGTTCAGTCACTGTTTGCTGGTTCCTTGTTGTTGTTAGTTGCTTCCTCATATCTTGTTCCCCACTTGTGTTTTCCCTGATGTTTTCTTTTTTGTTTCTTGTTCTTTGTATATTGTATTTTTGGATGTCTGCCTCAGTTTTTAATTAAACCAACAAGAACTTTGGGTCCTCAAGCAACCTCACCCCCTAGTTGACACCCCAAGAGATCTATGAACTCAGGTGGGTTGAAGAGCTGTTGCCAGTAAAGAAGTTAAGTAGAAGGAGGGATTGTGAGAACAACATCTAATCTTTATGTTCTTTTTATGGTTAAGTACATGCTGCTAATGGTTATGTTCTGGTGAGGGTTAGGTATGCACTGGTTAAAGTTAAGCTTAGGTTAGGTACTGACTGGTTAAGGTTATGTTAAGGTTAAGTATGCATTCAGAATGAATAAGTTCAGGTTATGGTTAGGAAAGCTTTAGTAATTAAAATAATTAAGTTTTGGGTTATTGTCAGAGTTATTGTCAGGTCCGGTTGGTTTCAGCAAATGGCCACTCACACTGAGCCTGGTACTGCTAGAGGTTTGTTCCTGTTAAAAGGGAGTTTTTCCTCTCCACTGTCGCTAAAAGCATGCTTAGTGTAACGGATTGCCTTCGAGTTAATGAGTTGATGCAATTAACTTTAAATCAATTTGACTGGATGATCTGGTGAACTGTTAAGTGCCTTAAGATGACATGTGTTGTGAATTGGCGCTATAGAACTGAAAAAAAAGCTGAGTTAGAGTATAGTAGGGGTTTAATGAAAATAAATGTGAGTCTTCTCTGATGGTTATGACTCAAAGCAAGGCGAGAACAGGTGTGCATACCTGAATGTATCCCTGTGATGAAGCGGCCAAAAATGACCATCTCAGGTGACCCACAGATTCTGCTGAAACCCATGAGGCAGCCAGCGATGAATACCAGAATGGTCGTTTTGACTATCGTCCCCTTCCTGAAAAAACCCCCAGAAACATTCAATATTGTGGCATTCTCTCTGCTTTCCAGCTTCTTCATTTGGTACCACATGTTACTACCAAGTTGGACCCGTTTTCACGCTCAGATGTACCAATATTTTATTTCGCTTAGATTGAAGAAACAGCTGGAAGCATTCCTCACTTGGTTTGGTGAACACTGAAAGTATTGCATCCCAGTCACAGTACGGGGATGTCATTGTCTTCTTAAGTTAACAGGTTAGAGATTTTCTGATCCCCTTGTTTCTGTCACCAGTACGACAGAAATCAGGAAAGTAAACAATGGAGAGTGACATGTAAGGAAGCCAGGGCATAGTCAGTGTGCATTATTGTTTTTCTCTATTATCTGTCTGAATCCCTCCTACTGGAGCTGTACCATGTTTATCCAATGTAAACAGTTGTTTCTGCTTGTTAGATCAGAAGGGACTGGCACAATGTGTTGACGTCTGTACGTTGCGTTCAATGGTGTTATGTAATTTAGCATGTCAACATGACTCTGGTGTTCCTACAGCATGCCGAACAGAGCTGAGGAGTTTTTAACTCGGGTCGCTTGCCTAGTCATTTGATCCAGGTACACACATATCAATGAGCTGTTCTCACTGCCACTAAAAGCTGATTGTTCCCGGGTTTAAATGGGTTTTTCAGCCAGTGGGAAAGAGGTATTATTGTTTACAGTGTTGCCTCCATAACCCCTGTCTGTTAAGGTCTAAGTTGGGTTTTGCATATAAGGAAAGTGCCTTTAGCCATAAATACATAATAAAGCAGCCATCACAAGTGATTTCTTTTTTTCCCCTAGAATCTGAAATCCTTTTTTATTCCTACTCTTTTTAATTGGCAACAAAAAAATAAATAAATAAAGTCAATAAAACACCACAGGAAAAATCCAACAATCCACCACGCCATTGTGGAGTTGTATATGTTAAAGTATGATGTCTGCAGACAGTATTTGTAAAATGATTTAACATTTAAATATGATTTCCCTGCAACTTTAAACAATTTTATAATAATTTCAGTTAAAAGTACTTCATCAAATGCAGTTTAATAAGCCAGTCTTACCTTCCAAAGCGAGTGACCAGCATACCGACAATGAAGGAGCCCAGCAGACCTCCGATAGCAAAGACCGACACCGTTAGAGAGTACATGAGTGTCAGGGTCTCCCCACTGAGTCCTGTCCCATTACGAGTTAAAACAGTTTGGTTGTAGAAGTTCTTGATGTACTAACAGATCAGAGGGGAAATAAAGTAGGACTGTTAGAGTTCAGATGAAAAGACCAAACACAAAACTGAACAAAATAGATGAGTCATTTCTTCCCTTTAATGTTGATCATGTGCTTGTCAGAGAGGACATGCACCTAATCACTTTTAGTAAATGTACATTGGTTAGATTGTCAGGGATGATAGATAAGCAAACTTACTGAAAATATTCATTTTCTGTTATGGGTGTTGTACATTTATACAGGAAATACACAGATTCAAGGACCTGTGTCCAGTGGTGGAAAGTAACAAAGTACATTTACTTGATTACTGTACTTAAGTACTTGAGTATCTTTAATTTACTTGAGTGATTTGTATTTTTGAATACTTAAGTATTTTCAAAAGTTAGGACTTCAATACTTTAACTTTAGTAGATGTTTGACTGATTAACTTTTACTTGTAGTTGAGTAAGATTTGACAATGAGTATCAGTATTTTACTCAAGCAATACTGTTGAATACTCCGTCCACCGTTGCCTGAGTCACATGACCAGCAATTAGCCTGAACCCACCACACAGTGTCTGTTCCTGACTTTAGTAAGTTTCTGAGTCTGTATAAATATGTCAAATTGACCAGTTTCAGGAGATTTCTGTTGGTTTGACAGGCCTAATTGGACCCTCTGAAAGGTCAGAGACTGCAAGATTTTTCAGAACAGCTAAAACCTTCTGCTCTGCATCCAAACTCTAGAATTCACCTCCACCTTATATTCCTAATACTGATACTTTACCTCCTCTGTTCAGGACCGCAGACCTGCACTGATTGCCTGCCATGAGTTAATATTGTTTATTATGATTGTTGACCACTTTTCTTGGGTGTTTGGAAAGGTGCTTTAGACACAATTACTAACAATAAGTATTAGCCTTATTATCATCATTATTATTAAGCCATAAGTTATGGCTGTATGAAGAAAAAAGTACCTCTGGGGGGTGGAAATACAAGATATTCCAGGAATTCAGGCAGACTTTATAAAAATACAAACTACTTTAAGTTTACAGAGGTTATGTTCTTATGTTGAAAGTTAGGAGTTTTCATTTTTGCAATAGACTTTAAATGTTGGTTTTAGTTGAAGAGAGGTATAAGACGTCATTCTACATCAATATATCATATTTGGTCTGAATTTTGCAAATCAATTTTAGAATTTATTCAATTCAGTTTATTTCTATAGCACCACTTCACAACACGTCATCTCAAGGCACTTTAAAGTTAAACCAGATTCAGTCAAATCGATCCAAAGTTTTCTATCTAAGGAAAATCAGCTGATTGCATTGACTCATTGACTCGAAAGCAATCCCTCACACCAAGCATGCTTGTAGCGACAGTGGAGAGGAAAAACTCTGTTTTAACAGGGAAAAACCTCCAGCAGAACAAGGCTCACACTAAACCAAGTTCTGCTGGAGGCAAAATCTAATTTATGATTACTAAATTAAAATGCATGTGAAGGGTAGTGATAGTTACACTGACACATAGTCCAACTGTTTTTTTAACAGGTTGAAACAAAATCAACCAGACATTGAATGTATATAACACTAATTATTTTCCTTTTATGTCTTTCATGACTGATATTTTACTGTCTGGTCACTGAGTTAATTCATGGTCAGATTCCAACAGATTTGGGATCGCTATAAGAAAAACACAGTTTGACTGACATCATGCATCGTGGATTCAACACTACGGTTATGTGCTGGTGAGGAATCTCAGTCATCCAGGTCGTAGTCATTCCAAAAAAGTTTAAAAAAACAAACCACTGGAATTTGTTTCCAAGTTGAAGACGTTTCTCTTCCCATCCAGGAAGCTTTTTCAATTCAAAATGTCAGGAATAGTGTTGAGTTCCAGGTTTTATAAAGTAGCCCAACAAAGCCTTGTTTTTGTTTAGAAAACTTGAAAAATTGTCTCTACATGGGGTGCCGTTAAAGGGAATTGTTGGCCTGCCTGAATCACTGAGGTCTTCTGTTCCCCCATAAAGGTTTTGGGGTTTGTCCGTTTCAAATTGCATGTGTTCTAAGCTACTTTAGCTGTGTTAGGATTATTATTATCGGTTATGTGTGAGTCTGTTAAACCCTAAAACCTGCCCTCTGTGTCAGAACTAATGTTTTCCCAAGTAGTTTATCTAATTAGGACAGTTCCTCTGTCAGGATATATAGTTATTATCTTCATTCTGTACATTGCAAAGATTTGAGAATGGAATTAGAGTGGCATCCTTGATTTAAGAACAAAGTGTAATATTTTGATAAGGCTGGAGCCAAGGATGTCTCCTCATTTACAAACGTGTAATGATTTAATGATGTGATGGTGATGTGATGAAGTGGCAGACTGGAGTTGTATGAAATATTTTTATATCTGTGATTCTGGGCCACTCCAACCAGATGTGAGCCTTGGTAAGCAGCTGCCTTCTGTAACTATAAGCAACTTCTCTCATCTGAGTAGGATTATAATTCCTGTTGTCATGTCTCCTGGTTTTTTAATACATTATGAAGTGTTATTTAAGGAGTTTGTTTTGGGGGAAAAAATGGAGAGAGAATGCTTCAAGGTGTAACCGTGGAGATTTCCATAACAGCTGGCATCGTTCTGTGACACATGATGCGTTCAAAAGATGTAGTAAAACCTCTGGTTGACTTTCTGTTACTTGCTGCAAAGTCAATGATACTGAGCAAGCAACTGTCTGCTGCTACATACTCATCCAGGAAGAACAGAATCTGCTGTAAGTCCATGACTGCATGCAACCAGCTGGGTTTCCTTAGATTAATACTGTTCACCAGTCTGACTGGATAATCTGAAGGAGACCTGATGCGACATGTTGTGATTTCGAGATTTAAACTGAACTTAATGTGAATAGACTTTAAGAGAGGATGTGTGTCTCACCGCAGCAGGGGAGTTGACCACAGCCAGGTTGTAGCCATACAGCATGGAGCTCCCGAAGGACGTCAAGAAAGCTACGGCTAACAGAGAGCCCGTCAGCTGCTGCAACAGAAGAGGAGAAGAGTGTTAAAGTGGAACACATCCATACACAGCAGCTTTAAATTGCTCATTAGTATCTTTCAAATCAAGTGAAAAAACAGACATCTTGTCCAAAGTGAGCTTGACCAATTTTACAAGCAGAAATAGTCCCTCTGCTCAAATAAACCCCTTTATGAAGTTTCTATAGCCACCTGAGAAAAAACCGGTAAAAACATAACATATGATTTCATATCCAACCAATTATACAAATAATATGGAATATCATGTATTAGTTAGTGCAGAAATGGTCAAATAAAGTCAAACATCTTTGTTTTACAGTTTTTATAAGCTGATTTGATTTGGTTCTAATGCTCATTAACTTAAAATCTAATGTTATCTCTAACAACAGATTCTTAACTGTCATTACTTACTATCCCCCCCACCACCACCATATAAGCAGATATCCTGTCTACTTATAAAACTAGGCTTAAAATTTTCTTTTTTTAATACGACCGGAGGCCCGACTCTGTTGTCCATTAGAAATGCGAATTGAATCTACCTGTGACAGAAGAAGGAACAAAACTGGTGAGTTTCTAAAAACCAGAAGAATGCACACCTGAGTTTTTATCAAACTCATCAGCTGGAGCTAAAGAGGAGCTGGTGGCCAATTTTTTTCTACATGTGCTTGTCAGGCGTGGAACTACTAACCCCTAATGATTTATTTTGTTTTATCTCTTTTGATCGGTTTGCTCTGTTTCCTAAGGTTAGTGACGCAATTTTTACTTGGAGTACCTCAGACTGATGCACTAAAATGGCCTAATTTAACCATGCAGACCTTGTGGATTTGACAAACATTAAACCAACCTGCAGGTTTATTAGTGGTTCCTAGAATTTCTAAAAGTAGAATGGGAGGCAGATCTTTTAGTTATCAGGCTCCTCTCCTGTGGAACCAACTACCAGTTTTAGTCCGTGAGGCAGACACCCTGTCTACTTTTAAAACTAGGCCTAAAATTTTTGTTTTTTAATAAAGCTTATAGTTAGAGTGGCTCAGGTTATCCTGAGCTACCTCTGTAGTTATGCTGCTATAGGCTTAGACTGCTGGAGGACATAGGGACCCCTTTTTCATCATTCTCCTTTATTCTGTCTCTTTTCTCCCACTCTGCAGAATCTGTTAGTTCAATCTCTAACGTTCTGCTCTCTCTGCTTTTTCTCTTAGTAGCTCCATCTGGTCTGTTCCTGTTTGGCTGTGACTCCATCCTGCAGAGAAATATCATCTGTGCTGCTGCCATCAACACCTTTGTTTATAGATGTTGGAGATCATCCCGTTTTTCAGTGTAGTCCTGTTTCTCTGACTGTGACTAATTGGATGTGCTCTCTTTCATCCTTTGACATGGGAGCTGGCTCAGAGCTCATCTGCCTGGCTGTGTGTTCCCTGGACATGGCCGCCTGTGGAGCTGATTGACAGTTGCCTTTTGTATCTCTGCTTTTTTTTCTATACCTGCTTCTGTCTCCTTGAACCCCAGTCGGCCTCAGCAGATGGCCGCTCACACTGAGCCTGGTTCTGCTGGAGGTTTCCTCCTGTTAAAAGGGAGTTTATTCCTCTCTACTGTCGCTACTAGCATGGTTAGAGTGAAGGATTGCCTTCGAGTCAATGAGTCGATGCACTCCACTGGTTTTCCTTAGATAGAAAACTTTCAACCAATCTGACTGGATGATCTGTTTGAATTGTTTCTGTAAAGTGCCTGGATGTTATAAAAATAAATTGAATTGAAAATTTTAATGAATTGAACAGAATCGATCCAATAATGCAGGAAGAAGAACAGAGAAAGCAACGGCATGACTAACTAACAACACTAAGAAATACACAAGACAGGCTGATAGCTGAAAACTGCCTGGCACAGACCTGAAAGGGTTAACTCAAAGAGGCAAAAATAAATGAATACAGTAGGATAAAGAATTTATAAAAAACTATGAAGAGGCTAAAAGGTATGAAGGAAATAACACCTGCAAAACTCGACACCTTCTGACCTCCTGAACACTATCTCACCCAAACATTTTCTGCTGCGTTCTGGTCAACCAAAGACGCAAACTGGGAGGTTCTGTCCCACGAGCTATACTCATTGATCTGTTTGATGAAGCAACTTTAATCCTCATCTTACCGAGGTGATTTTCCTTGATGATGGAAGTAGAATCTCTTCAGCCATTTGGGAATTCTGGTTTCTGGTCCAAAGCTGTAAAAACTGAAAAAAGCTCCTGTCTAAACAGCAGAGTCTGTCATCACTGAAGAAGCAGACGTCTTCCCACTGGCCCAAAAATATCAAATTCAGGATGAGTGGATGGTTGGAGTGGAGCAGCCTTCCTGATAACAAGCTCCCACAGTGTCATCACATGATGCCGAGCAGCGTGACGAATGCAGAGAAGAGCCTGCTGAGAGCAATTAACTCTAACAACATTTTAGAGGTTAGTGGGAACAGCATGAACGGAGGAGAAGAAGGAGAAGGTGGAGGAGGAGGAGGAGGAATAGAGAAAAATGAGAAATTAAAGTTTGAGCTTCAGATCGAGCAAATCCGCAACAAATAACCAATGATGGCATCAAAGAAGAATTAAATCGGGAGAAAATAGATCCAAGGAAAGAGACACCGCCGACGAAAGGCAGGTGACAAAGAAACCGGAGCAACAGAGGAGAGATTAGAGGAGATTAGGACGGAGCCAAATGTGAAGCAGAAATATTCAAAATGATTAGAGAGTTTTTACAAAAATGCATCCCATCACCTGGAAAAGACGGCCTCCACTCATCTTGTTGCATCTGAATCATCAGCTCATGTTAAACCTGAAATTATGTTTTCATAATTTTGATGTTCCATGTTACTCTTCATGTTGTCTGAGGCAGTCGTCTCCTGAAGACCTAAGATCACATGCTCAGTGCATTAATTCAACTTTGGCCTGATTAAATATCTGGCTGCTATTTTCCTCCGGGGGCTGGCACATGGTGAGATTAATTCAAAAATGCTTTGTGGTCATGTGTTCCTAATTTGGACTCCAGTAGCTGTGTCTGCAGCGGCAGCTCACTGGAATACAACCACCCGGCCGGCTTCACGCTCTCCCAAATCCCATGACCCACCTCCACCGCTCCAGCATGAAAGGCTGGCTTTGTTCCGTGGCTCCTGTGCTTAAGCGCCAACATTATCCGCACTCATTACCTACCTAGATATTTATTCATGGATCCACCAGCTTGTCAGCAAATGGACACAGCAATGATCAGAGTGTCAGCTGAGATTTTGGAAAAGCTGGAAACTCACTTCTAGAAGATTAACTCAGGAAAAAGAGGGAAAATTGTGGAACATACATTATATTTCCTTTGAAGAATCAGTAATGACTTTAATTAGTTTTTCTTTGTTAAAAGTTTATATTTCAAGTGTTTTCTTGTGACTTTTTTTCCTTCTCATTCAGATAATTTCCCTGACCTTAAAATTATCAGACTTTTTTCTTTACTGTTTGCTTCTTAATCATTGGGAAACAATTCTGTTTACATTTCTGTCAGATGTTACTTCAGTTCAATTCAGTTTATTTCTATAGCGCCAATTGACAACACATGTCATCTGAAGGCACTTTACAGTTCACCAGATCATCCAGTCAAATTTATTCAAAGTTTTCTATATAAGGAAAACCAGTTGATTGCATTGATTAACTGACTCTTCAGCAATCCCTCACACTAAGCATGCTTGTAGCGACAGTGGAGAGGAAAAACTCCCTTTTAACAGGAAGAAACCTCCAGCAGAACCAGGCTCAGTGTGAGCGGCCATCTGCTGAGGCCGACTGGGGTTCAAGGAGACAGAAGCAGACATACAAAAGGCAACTGTTAACCAGCTGTACAGGCGGCCCCGTCCAGGAAACACACAGCCAGGCAGACGAGCTCCAAGCCAGCTCCCATGTCAGAGGATGAAGAGAGCACATCCAGTTAGTCAGAGAAACAGGACTACACTGAAAAACAAGCTGATCTCCAACAAAGGTGTTGATGGCAGCAGCACAGCTTCAGTCATTTGAGAACCAAACCTAATTAATAAACAGATTTTAATCTGTTCGAGAAGGTTTTGAAGTTCAGAGACGCAACCCTTCATTCACAAGATACAGAGACACAACTCAGGCTTACAAAGCACGTCCCTCCTCTGTGCAACTACACCTTAGGATGATGTCCACAAATGCATCAGAGTGAATTAGGGTCATGTAGTCTAACCCAAAACAGAGAGAGATGCTGAGGCTCTTATGACCTAAGGGGTAAATAGCCCGCCTCCTTCATACGCATCATACCACCAAAAACCTCCAAAACATAATCAGGAACCAGACTCCTTCTAGCCAGTGTGGTGACTCCTACTTGCCTTGTTGCTCTGTGACACGACCGGAGGCCCGACTCTGTTGTCCATTAGAAATGCGAATTGAATCTACCTGTGACAGAAGAAGGAACAAAACTGGTGAGTTTCTAAAAACCAGAAGAATGCACACCTGAGTTTTTATCAAACTCATCAGCTGGAGCTAAAGAGGAGCTGGTGGCCAATTTCTTTCTACATGTGCTTGTCAGCCGTGGAACTACTAACCCCTAATGATTTTATTTTGGGTTATCTCTTTTGATCGGTTTGCTCTGTGTTTTTTAAGGTTAGTGACACAATCTTTACTTTGAGATTGATGCACTAAAATGGCCTAATTTAACCATGCAGACCTTGTGGATTTGTCAAACATTAAACCAACCTGCAGGTTTACTAATGGTTCCTAGAATTTCTAAAAGTAGAATGGGAGGCAGATCTTTTAGTTATCAGGCTCCTCTCCTGTGGAACCAACTACCAGTTTTAGTCCGTCAGGCAGACACCCTGTCTACTTTTAAGGCTAGGCTTAAAACTTTCCTTTTTGATAAAGCTTATAGTTAGAGTGACTCAGGTTATCCTGAGCTATCTCTATAGTTATGCTGCTATAGGCTTAGACTGCTGGAAGACATATGGACCCATTTTCATCATTCTGTTTCATCATTCTCTTTTCTACAACTCTGCAGAATCTGTTAGTTCAATCTCTAACGTTCTGCTTTCTCTGTTTTTTCTCGTAGTAGCTTCATCTGGTCTGTTCCTGTTTGGCTGTGACTCCATCGTGGAGAGAAATATCAGCTGTGCTACTGCCATCAACACCTTTGTTTATAGATGTTGGAGATCGGCCTGTTTTTCAGTGTAGTCCTGTTTCTCTGACTGTGACTAACTGGATGTGCTCTCTTCATCCTCTGACATGAAATGAATTGAAGTACCACCTACACCAGGCTTGAGCCTGCTGGGGCAGAAGAAACAGGAATAAGTTCCTGGTAATAGATCCTATTTTGGAGAAATTAGATAGTTCCAGTGAAAGTCGTTTATTACTTTACTTGTAAAGTATTACTTTACTTTTATTGATCTTTACTTGTGGAACATTTTTTCACACAATATACTTTATTTTCTATACTCTCATGATTTTTAGAGAATTGAATTAAAGAAGAATGGGCCCTACTAAAATACTTACATCTTACATATACTGTAAAATAATAATTTTACAAGTTTGTTTTATTAATTATTCTATGCTGTCCAAGTAAAGTGAAAAAGGTAAGTTAATACGTTATTACTGGATTACTGACACTAATAAAATGAGAACATCCCCCTGGTTCCTCTTCTATCAATCCTGGAGTGACTTGTTCTGCAAATCTTCTGTGTCTTAGAGGCTTTTCTTGGTAAATTGATCTTTTGCTAAATAAAATGCAATGGATGTTTTTCTTTTTGTGGCCCTCCTACGGGTTTGTGAGGCTACGATGGAGTATTAGGGCCAGGCTAGAGATTGTTTTTTCTTCTATTTCGAGAATAAATTAGTATCATTATGAAAAGAAAGTTGTAACATTACGAAAATAAAGTCGTTAAATTATAAGAATTAAGTTGTAATATTAAGAAAATAAAGTCCTAAAGTTACAAGAAACAAGTTGTATTTTATGACAATTCTTATAAATATTCCTCACTAAAATGAGGAATGTTGAGCATTATGTGAAGTTATTCTTTGGCTCTGGTTCGACAAATAAGGAAATCTTTTAGCACCAGGATCAAACTGGGCACCATGTCAAAGTTGACTCAGGGTGCTGTTTGGTGGAGCTGGTCAGCTGTCATCGGCTGGTCGGAGCTCAAACCTTTCGTTCTTTCTCATAATATTACTGTCACAGTCTTGGTTTTGTTATGTTTATTTAGAGTATTCGACTTTACTTTGCTCCTTGTTTTGGTGTTTAATTATTATTTTGTTGTTTTCTTTTTAGTTCCTGTTTTCCACGTTTTCCATTTGTTGTCCTCTGCTGCCCTCTTGTGTCCTCTATCCTTAGCTCTGTTTTCTGCTCTGTCCTCACCTGTTTTCAATCCTCTCGTTAGCCCTCTCTTTGTCTCTGTCCCCTTTAAAAGCCTCCCTCTTCAGTTCCTGTTTGCTGGATCCTCGTCTAACGTCTGTCTGCTTACCTCGTCTCTCCCTGGCTCCTAGAGTTTGGTTTCCCCTGATGTCTCCTTGGTTCTGGTTTGTTTGTTATTTTGTTGGATCTTTGATTCCTGCCTCCGTACCTGTGAACCTCATTAAACCCACCTAAATTCACCTCTGCCTACTTGCCTCTGCTTTTGGGTCCTCAATCCAACACCAAATCCTGACAAGTACAACTTTGTTCTCGTAATGTTACGACTTTATTCATGTAATGTTACAACTTTGTTCTCGTAATGTTATGACTTTATTCTATAAATGGAAGAAAAAAAATCTCTAACCTGGCCCTAATACTCTGTCATAGAGAGGTAAACCTGAAAGCTTTAAGAATTTCCATATTTGTGTTGGTTTAATTAGTCCTAAATTCCAATGGGGGGTTATTAAATTAGACTGAGCAATAATTGTTGAACTTGTGAGCAAAACATGGACTAAAACTGGGACAAAATCAGGAGGATAAACTAGATCAAACAAGGAGTAAAGCTCACATAAAAAGCACTAGATGTAGAGAAAACAAACCATTTGATGTCAATTTGATGTGATCCTACATGCTCAGTCCCATTTCTCTCACTTGCTCTTTGTGTTGTCTGTAGCACTTGGTTTTGCACGTTCATGTGTAAGGATAGTGTGTCCCAATAGTTATAAGAGCTAGGGGGAAGTGCGCTCCAACCCTTAAAAGGATCCCTTTAGACCGAGTGAGGTTGGGAGCTGACTTGGGAACGAAGTGGCTCCCAGAACTATCAGTGAAAGGAAAAATGCCGTCCAGCTGTTGAAAAGAACTGCACAAATGTACCTATAATTTTAGAATTAACCACGCATAAAAAAATATATATATATATATATATGTATATATAGAGATATACATATATATATATATATATGCGATATATATATATGTTGGTATATCTTAGTTAGACGTAAATACAACTGAATTCCTTACTGTTGTGTTTTACAGTGTTTACAACTAATAACTCAGAATGCATAAATGGAAACATTGGTAAAATGTTTACCAATATAGACATGTTAACATTGTTGGAAAGCTTAGAATCTCCACAATTCAACCATCATGTTCATTTTATGGACACAGTGAGCACCAAAGCACAATTAACACAGATATAGCAGCATGTCAAAATGTAAACATGACAAAGCAGCCACAAAAAAACTACTTTGAGTCATGTTTGAACTGATGCAGCTTGGGCTGTCTTTTACTCACCCAATTTTCATGTATATATTCAGAAACTAGAAGGTGTTAGCTTTCAAATGATGTGGGTATGCAAAGTAAATGAGAATTTCCCAAAATGAGGTGGATGTTAAGAGGTTAAAACATGAATATTGCAAAATCGCTATTTCTCATAATACACAAATCTATGGATGTTGGGGCTCCATGGGGTCAGCGGGATCTAGCTCACAGTTGATCCAATTGAGGGACCCCGTTGCCGGCCAGCGTTTCTCAGCTGTTCAGGGAGGCCCTCGGTCGGATCAGCCCCAGGCTGGATCCCGCTGGCTGCGTGGGGCTTAGATGTCCGGTGTTGGGCTTCTAACCAACTTCTCCGTGGTATGATTATGTATGTTAAAAAACATTAATTAATTACCTTATGTTGTCCGACAACAGTGTCTAAACATCACTTCTCCTGTTAATATTGTAAAGCCCTCAAGAGCGTCCAGCTCCAGGCTGCACGTGATGCTTATCAGCCAATGAGCTGCTGTCAGTCTGGGTTGCTGCCGCTGCTACTTTTAGACACAGCAGACAAACCTGTGGCGAAGTGATGGGAAAGAAGGAGAAGATGATGAGAAAGAGACAGCAGAGAAAGTGTGGTCTGCTGGAAGAACTGTGGTGAACTGGTGAAAGAAAAGTGAAATGGTGCTCAAAGATGATCCTGAACATTTAGAGGATGTTTGGCTCAACCTGCTGCTGTGAAGCAGGATTCTGAACCATGAACAGAATGAGAAATAAATATGGATCCAGGCTCAGAATGAGCTCCTTGATATGTGCTTTAGAATGGCTTAGTCTCCATTCAAACCCAGGTTTAAAGCCTTGCAGGGCAGCATAAAGCCCACTGCTCTCATTAAGACAGAAAAAAGAGACAAAGAAAGAAAAAAAGGGTCAGTTCAGATTCAAATAAAAGATTTGAATCAGGACATTGTCTATATAACAAACTGAACGATTGTTTTTCCCTACTTCAAAAAAACTAGATTTTTAAATGGAAAACTGTTCCTTTTTCAATATATTTTTTATTTCAAAAGTATAACATATATATAAAAGTATAACATGGATGCATAAACACATTTTATTTCACTGTTAAATTCTGTTTAAAGTAACATATAATTTAAAATTATATTATTATTATAATTTAAAATGTCTCCAGACCTTTACTAGTTGATGATTTTTTTTATTCGGACCCCGCTGATTTTTAATTTCAGGTTCAGGTGCATCTCCCCAAAATTATAGGTGACCGCAGACAGTGCCGCAGACAGCAGGCCTCTGATTGGTCATATCTACATCCTTTCTACACTACTCGTATTTCCTGTTTGGTATGTAATGGAAGAAACTCTGGCTGTAGTGCCATCCACAACACCTGGCACACCTCGGACACTATCCCAGACACCGTGAAGGACGCTAGTTTGTGCCTCTGTGCGACGGTCTGTTGGTTTGCACCCGAAGCCAAAACATGCAGCGTCCCGCGTTGGATGAGGGGTAGGAGACTGCGAACAAGCTTGTCAAACCAACACACAGACACCCACAATCCTAGGTATTCCATGTTTGTCCCTCTTGTGTTGTGGCGTGGAGTAACATAGCGCAGACCACGCTTCACAATTCAGCATAAATCAAAAATACCTGCAACAAGCTAAATGCGACACACTGCTGCAGGAGGATAACCAGCCCTTTATTTTCCAGACTTTGTTTTACTACTAGCTGTAGTAGCTTAGCGCTACAGCTCACTCCAGTGGCCAAATCAAACTAAGTTTCATGGTATGGTGCTCTGGACTTTTGTTTTTTTATGTTTCACCTTTTTACCTTTTATTGGTATATGTTATTTTGTGTTATAAATTATTGTCTTTTGTTGAATCTCATTTGGCCAAATTCTGCCCAGTTTATGGGTGAATGTGTTTTCTTTCCTTCTTAGTTTAACTCTTCTTTAAATATCTATCATTTTGTATTCTTGTAATTTATATATAGTCATTACTCTGCTTTTTCCCCCATTTGTTGTCTACTGTTATCTTTAGATTTTGTTTCCCCATGGCATTATAGTAATCTTAGCAAAAAGTAGTATATTTGAAGTAAATTCTTAAGAATACTTAAGTTTAAGTATAAGTTTAGAAAGTATACCGAACAATGTACTTTTAGTGTACTTGAAGTATTACTAAAGTAATACTTCTTTGAACTAAATTGGGACATTTTTAAGTTTACTAAGTAAACAACAAAGTATACAATAGTATAGTCAAGTACACTTGACTATACTATTGTTAAGTATATGAAATATAGTTTAGAATAAGTGAACTCTAAATGCACTGTTTGATTTTAAGTATGCAATTAGTGCACTTTTAGTTTACTTGAATAAACTACTTTTTGCTATAAGCCACATCTCTACAGTACTCCACTCCTTTTGAAAAGAGATTAGTTTAGCTAAAGTAGACCTCAATAAACAGCAAATGGAGGGGGCACATATGGCTGCTTTACTATTATCTAACAGATGGTGAACATTTTTAAAATACAAGCCTTTTGTATTTTTATACACCCTGTGTTTGTGGTCCATGGCCTCCCAGTATGATACTGGCCTCATTCAGAATCTGGAAGCTAAACCTGACCCCTCCTGGTTGACTGAGGAGGTGTTGGCAGTTTTCTTTATTTGTTGGACCAACCAGCCATCCTGTTTTGTTCCTCTACTGACACCTTGTGGTGGAATACATGTATCACTACAACTGTAAGCTTGGTTGCATTTAGATCAGTGGCTCAGACCAAGAATATGTCAGCTTTGGTTTATTTTGCTGAAACCAAAAGCAGGATCCTCACAGCATTTTATTTGACATTAACTTTTCAGGTTAGAAACTCATATTCATTTTTCCTCTTCATTAAACTGAAAGAGGCCGGAATTATTTGCAGGAGCAGTGAATGTGATTACCATCTATGCTTCAGGTTAACCTGGAAAGCCAAAAAGAAATGAATATATGAAAAGATGTTCCTTGAAATTTCAAAGTTAATCATTGCTTCATTGATACTTGCGGACCCTTCAGTTTTGTAACAAGAAAACATCTGTGCGGATGTGTTTTACCAACAATGTGGCAGAGTTTTATATAATATTCTATATTGTGGGGACTTACATGTACATATTCAATTCAATTGGTCACCATATGGCAATGTTCTCTTCTTTGATCTATTGTTAGGTTTAGAAGTTAAAGAAAAGTCCAAATTAGTCACCAAATTAATAAATACTTAAACTATTTCAATGGTTGAAAAGAAAAAGGCCTTATCGGGTTTTTTAACCCAAGTCTGGATTCAAACCACCTTTGTTGCACAGCAGGGAGCAAAACTCACCACAGAAAGGAAAAGAATGACACCTTGAGGAACCTGCTATCTGATGAGCATCTAAGCCGTGTGGTAACAGTTTACTGCTAAGCAGACAGTTTTCCTTTAGCATAAAGACAAAGAAGCAGCACAGAAAACTTGTCCTCACGTTATAGAAGTGATTGAGATTGACTCCGTTCTTAACCTTTTATTGCTCGGCATGTAAATAGCCTTTGCCCTCCAACATCTACAGGCTCCTGTAATGAAGGACGCAATGTGCAACAGACTGAGAATAACTTCTAAATACCAAACTCTACTAACACAGTTCTTTTATGGATTCATTTATTCTGCTTCTTTTTCTATGTCTGCTTCTGTCTCCTTCAACCCCAGTCGGCCTCTGCAGATGGTCGCTCACAGTGAAGGCTGGTTCTGCTGTT
Source organism: Cyprinodon tularosa (assembly GCF_016077235.1). Taxonomy (NCBI): domain Eukaryota; kingdom Metazoa; phylum Chordata; class Actinopteri; order Cyprinodontiformes; family Cyprinodontidae; genus Cyprinodon; species Cyprinodon tularosa. The sequence goes on from NW_024039454.1 coordinate 423,044, forward strand.
AAAAGGGAGTTTTCCTCTCCACTGTCGCTACAAGCATGCTTAGAGTGAGGGATTGCTGAAGACTTGTTGCAAACAGCTGGTTTTCCTTAGAAAACTTTCAACCAGTCTGACTTTATGACCTGGTTGAATTGGCTCAGTAGTGCTATGGAAATAAACGGAAATTAACTAAATTGAATTCATTAAAATATACATCCCTTATAGGTCATAGCTACAACTTTTTCCACAGAAAATGTAGGTAGTTGCAGAGTAAAAGCATTAACTTTTCTGGTATCTAAATTGTTTTATAAATATTGTTGGGTCCAAAACATCATCTTCACATACCAAGCAGAACCTTATGTTTACAGTTATAATGGCCTGCTTGTGAAAGCAAAGCTATTGGGCTATCATCTAGTTCTGGGACATCTAATCCCAGAGCTACTTTACATTGGTTTTATTGGACTGAAATGGGACAAAATCAGACCAACCAAACAGCATAATTTAAACCACTGTTTCTGGACTAAATCACGACTATCAATTACCATATTTAGCCTAAAAACCAACACCTAAAATTACGTCCTTGTTTTGGTAGGAAGCAGTTCCATGTTAACCTGTTCTGTTGTGACCTTCCTAAATAGCTGTTTTCCAACCCATATCCTGTGAGCTCTCTGCTGATGAGCTCATATTGGAGTCATATATGTTGTAGCACAGTTGCAGGGAATGGAGTTTGATTTCAAAACAAACCCAATTAGTCTCTGACTGTGTTTAACTTTATCTGAATCTCAAGGTTCCTCATTCAGCTTTCCGACAGAAACACACCACTTAAACCAACAGGCCGGATCCAACTCACTCCTCCCTGGCACCATCTTCTTCTCCTGCAAATTTAAACTATTGAACTAATGCTTCATTCAATTTCCAATTCTCCAGTCACTTAGTTTTGGCATCATGTCCATCAGACTGAGCATTTGATTTCTCAAACGGACTGAGAAAGATCTGGACTTCCATCGCCTTCCAGCGCATGAAGGTTACAGGTTAACGACTGCCTCCCCAAGTGGATCATTGGAGGGACAGTGGTTGGATGGCTTAAACCTCTATTCCCAGTATGGTGCAATCGGTTGCACATAAAGTTGGCCCTAAGTTGGCCTGGCCCTAATACTTCACACAAAGTGTGAAGAACATGCAAAGATGGAAGAAACAGCTGATTTTAAAGGAATTTTTGGATGAATTGGGACTCATGGTTGCAGTACAGGCCTCAGCGCTGTACCAGAGTTTGGCCCAAATTGGGAACATGTATATAACGAATCCAAACCACAACAAAAGCTGGACAGAAGATTAACCTAACTTCACTTTGTCTTAACTTCATGTAAATCCAAATAGATCTGAAGTGATGGTAAGTGTGGAGTTAGAGGTGAGAGGGGAAAACCAGTGAAATCTTGAGTTCAGAGACAGATGGCACCATAGCAGAAGTATAATCTAAAGAGCTGCTGTGTTACCCTGTAGAAGCAGTATTTGCATAAGTAGGACAACCAAAGCTGGAAGCCAGCCCAAACATCTGGGACGCTCAGTTGAATTTGTTCAGTTTTAAAGTAGTTCCACTAATCATACCTCTTAAATATGTATATTAAACTTTCTATAAACAACATTCTTTCTGACTTCGATATTTTGTATTACTGGGAACCTCAAGGATCTTTGTTACATGCAAGATTTTTCTGGATAATGGCAAGTTTCTGTCATGATCTGGCCTGTTTGCTCTCCCTTAATTAGTAATTCCTCTCACCTGTCGTTTTTCCTTCCCTGCCTCAATTATAATTTATTCCTCTCACCTGTTTCCTCTGGTTTATATTCAGTTCAGCCTGAGCATTCAGTGCCAGATCATTGCTTGTCCTTTTGTTAGTCTGTCTGTTCACTTTGCTTTGATGGTTCATGTCCTGGATCCTTAGCTGCCAGTGGAAAGAGGGTTTTGGTGTTTGTCTCGTCTCCTAATCGTCCACTGTTCCTCCCCCGCGGAGTCCTCTGGGTTTTTGGCTCATTATGGGGGGAGGTTCAGTTTTTATTCAGTAAGCCTGGCTCAGGGGTGGAGACCAGTTTAAAGTCCTGCTTCAAGTTCCGGTTCCACGTCCTGTCTCGGCTACCCTCTTCCACTGAGCCTGCCTGTCTGCACCTGATCCTGTCTGCTCCTGTGCGTGACCACCTGGTCATGCTTCTGGTCCCAGTCAGACTCTGAACCCTCCTGGAAGCCTGTGGATGCCTGGAAGTCTGGATCCTGCGACCTGTTTCTGTTCCTGACTGATCTGGATCCTGCCTGTTTCTGTCTCTTCCTGTCTGTTCTGGATCCCTCACCAGGATCAGCTTCCAGCATGTCCTCTGGGACTGCAGCACTGGGGACATTCGTGGTCTGGACTGTTAAACCAGGTAAGTGACCAACCCAGATAATCTCCTATCAGTTTATCGTGGTCACTTACCTGTGTTTCTCCCCCAGAGTGTCTGAGATTGGGCGGTGCCCCGCCCCCCCGCCTGCAGTGTCCACGAGCCACGGCTCCGCTTTTGTTTTGTTTTATTTAATACCAGTTTGAACTTTCCTACTGACTGTCTCTCCTTGAATACTGGGTCCTTCTGTCCTCGCTTCATGACAGTTTCAGCCTCGTCGTGCATCGAGTAATATACTGGGGGTAACGAGGGGCGATTGGCCTCCAACAACCACCTCCCCATCCGGAATCGTAAGGTCGAGAGAAAATCAAAAATGTTTGAAATTCAGTCAGCCCTTGTGAGGTGTTTATGAGTGAATGCGTTTGATATCATGGTTCTGCCCTCTGTTTAAGTTCATTTTTAGTTTCTTTGATATTCTGTGTCTTTGTAGTTGTTTTCTGTCGCTTTGGTATCTTTTTAGTTACTCTTTGTTGCCCCCTTGTGCCTGTTCCTTCCCCTTGGCTCCTTTGTTCTGTTCCCTACAGTACATATACACCACTTCTTCTGTTCCGGTTTGCTGGTTTCTTGTTGTTTTGTTGCTTCCTTGTCTCCTGCTCTCCACGTGTATTTTCACTGACATTTATTGGATTTTGTTTGGTTTTCAGTTTTTTCGCATTTTTCTGGATTATTGCCTGAGTTGCCTGTTAGTCCTTTATTAAATCAGTAAAACTCATCACTGCATTTGGGTCCTCAAAGCCTCCAGCACAACCTGACAGTCATACCCGGACCAACCACCATGTGGTCTTTGTTTTCCTAATTCCTATAGGGAGAACCGGGAGTATTCCTGAAGCTTCAGAGAGAGGGACACACCAGGCCATTTCGGCCAGTAGCATTTACAGAGATTGGAGGAAGGTGTGTGTGACGTGTGTCTGGTGTCAGCTGCCTCAGTTTTTGTAGCTAGCATGTGGTGCAAGTGAGGATAAGACGCAATGGGCTCGGTCTACTAACGCAGTAAAAGGAAGAGGAAAGGCAGTGCAGAGAGGGAGAGAAACAAAAAAAAAAGGCGCTGGAGGAGGAGGATGCAACCAAATGCAGAACAGTAACAAATTTAATACAGCGGTAAAGTTACTTTGTATTCCAACCTTAGAAATTACAGTAGGTCCTTCTAGATCAGTGTTTCCCAACCTTTTTGACTTGTGTTCCCCTTTGGCCAATTTTTCGTACCATGAGTTCCCCTCTCAGTCAAAAGTATTGATGATTGTCTAAAAGTGGAACGTACCACAACTGAAATAAAGACTATTTTACTTAATCTTTTAATTTGAGCATTTAATCTTTATAAATTTATGCTTTCCTTCTCAAATAAAAAAACAACATAAATATGTTGCCTGGAAGTTAGTAACAAATCAAAATAAATAACAAATAAAATCATATTATAAACATGTATTTATAAAAAGTTGAGCTTACGTATTATCACATTTAAACGTGATGAACAACAATTAAAGTCAGACTGACTAAATTTGTTTTGCTCATCAAGACTTGCTGCTTTGATAAGCCCCCATAGCTCAGAGTGAAAAACAGCAGATCCCAGGCTGTTCTCTACATCCAGTCTGTTCCTCTGCTTGGTTTAAGTGTCTAAATGCTCAATGTGAACTCAAACATAGAAGAAAAACCTACTTTTTGGTTGGGTCCTCACAAAGCAAAACAGATCTGTGCCCTATTTTATTTTACTAGCTAAGAAATCAGTCACGTCAGTCAATCATGTGGTGTCCTGGCCTGGTGACATGACAGTTATGCCAGCCCTGCTGACAGTTGAAGCAGGGCTGATTTACCAGAACCTCCCGCACTGCACATGTTCAATCAAGGGAGTTCTTCTTCATCTTCCAGATTGAAGAGTCCGAGCATCAGCATCTCTCTGCGCCGCTGAGTTGGACGTGTGGTTTTTTTGATGAACATTGTAAGCTGGTAGGTTGCATCAGAGCGTCGGGCCGTACAGTGGAAGAAGGAACATTATGAGCTGTGAACTTTTACACCCTGCGATTTCATCGTACAGTTTGAGCTATAGTTGAGTACAACGATGGAAAGTTTCGTACAGGGGATGCCCGACTGAAAATATGCAGGTCTTGTTGGGAGCGCCAGACCTCCAGCATACCGCCATGAAGCAGCGCTGGAAATCCCTGCTGAAAGCTCTCTGCTGCGGCCAGCCTGGGGGGCATTTCCTGCTGCCGTTCATAGTGGCTGAAAGTGAATAGAAAGAGTTTTTAAGGTTTGTGGTAAAAACTGCAAGTACTGCAATATACAATCGAATATTTTTCATCAGCAGGTTTTAACATTTCTAGTTAATTTGGATATTCATAAACTGTTTCTCCATAGTTCATAAAAAAATGTTTTGCTGCAGAAATAATGATCAGAGCTCGCTCTCTGTTGCTTCTACATAACAATCCTTCTTCCAGATTTTTTTTATTTAAACTTTGGTTTAACTCCCTTGATATTTATTTATTTTTCATATCCAGAATGTCTGCAGAAGCGATGACAGCTTGCAGGTAGTGTCAGTTTGCGGCAAGAAATTATTTTCTGATTGGTTGATGCTCCGGCATCCATCGGCAAAAGTTGAGTTTTCTGATCTCCAGCTTCGAACGCTCTGATCCTCGGGACGTCAGACGCTCAGATGCACTGCTCCCGATGATCGAATGTGCCGCTGGACCGCTCAACACCATCACCCATTGACTTTGTGTGTAAATCAGATGTTTTAATGCTGAAAATGCCACCGGTGGGAACACAACCAGAGTTTCCTAGCAGTAACATGGACTCAGCCTTTCCCTTCACTGGGCCCAGACCTGAAAGTCACTCCCACTGCCCTCCTTCTGCATGAACTCCACTGATTCTTTTGAGAAGCAAAGACATCATTGACATAAAAATTAATACCATTTTTCATATTCCTGTAATTCTTTGTTTTATTACTGTGAAGGGCTTTGTAATTCTGTCATCTTTAAAAGGTGCTGGACAGAAATTATTTTTCTTCCTTGAAATGGTCTAAATGCTACTTTTGATTGGTTAAACAAGCACTAAATATGCAGGATAAGACCAAACTGGTCCAATCATTAAAGAACGATGAAGATCCTGTTCTGTTTCTGCTGACCACCCCATCCACAGTCATCCTCTTCACCTTTAAGTGGTGTTTATGTGAAGCACTTCTATGCTGATGCTCTGCTCCAAACTGAACTGTGCCTGTGGTAAACCTCTTTCACTCTAATCCAAACCATCCATTCGCTATCAGGAAGACTATTTATTTCCACTGTGTTTGTTTGACCAGGGAAGGGTGGGAGACACTGGAGAAAATGTAGAGAAGGAAGGCAGAGCAACAATGTGTTGGAGGAAAATGGTGGCTGATGAAAACAGGAAAGCACTGTGTTCACATGTGAGGATTAGTGTGTGTGTGCTGTGAATATGCAGTGGTACCTGTACTCTGTCTCAATCTGTCAGACACTCTGACACAGATCTATGGTGCAACAAAGCCAGACTGACGTAATTAAAGCTTCTCTATGGACGTTTATCTATTCGTTTTTTTCACCCTCTGCAGGATCTCGCTCAGTGTGCAGCTCTATAAACAGGATTCAAATGTATCTGGATCGCTTTACATTTTTGCACGTTAGTAAAGCTAGCTTTGGCATTGTTACCTTTCCCAGAATTAAAACAAGCTGGTGTGTCTGTGCAGGTGTAAGGTGTGTGACACTTTTACTACCAGCCAATAGAAGCAATATCTCCTCCAGCACAGGCCAGACGCAGGTGACAGTTTGTTGTCTTAAATTCTTTGGGGAGCAGTCATTCACTCCTTCAAGTCTGCAGCAGCGTTAAACTGCGTCACTCAGGCAACCCGCATGTCACATTTTCATTAGACTAAAACTTATTTACGTTTCAGAAGCCTGCAGCCTTTATGTTACTGCCTTCATCTTGCATGTGGATAAAGAGGTCAGGAGTGCAAGCCATGCCTGCTTCCTTAGGCCTCACATGGAAGGTCACACTGGTAGGACTGACCAATCAGGGCCTTTCAAGGTCACCATTAAAGTTGTAGGGAAACTGCTGTTCCAACCGTTGCATTTCGGAATTCTCCCGAGTGGTGCACGACTTTACACGAGTGAATAAAGTGAATGTGATTGGTCGATTATCAAGAGGGCGGGATTGTTGTAGCGGAAGGTTCGCAAGCAAGTTTGGTTGTGACCGGTTTGTCTGAAGCATCTTGCTAACCAGTTAGCAACTTAGTGCTAGTAGGTTCCCAATGGGAAATTCCATTAGGACCAAGTAGCACTAAATTGGTGACTTAGAAACGACGCTGTCAAGGAACGCTATGGAAACATGCAAGAGGAGGAGAGTTTAGTGTCGGAGGTCATGGATGAGTCTCCTCCATCATTTATTTTTTATTTAGAGAAGGAAAGCTGGGATGAAGATGTTGTGTTAGAGGACGCCAGGGCGGCAGAAGCTTGGTTTGGTGTAGAAGGCTTACAGCCGTACATGTTTGAGCCCTTGCCTCGCAGTTCTGTTAGCTCTACGCCTGCTGAAGACACAGACGTCCATCCCTGTGAACACTGGGACGGAACTCAATGGGAAAGGAAATGATTCTTATTTCAACCATTGCGTATATTCCGATACTAACTGGCCTGCATACGATAATGAAAAAAAAAAACCCCACACATTTTAAGACAAGATTTTTTTTTAAATATAAATTTTCTAACTTTTGGGACAATATCGTCTGATAAAGAGTACCTATATATACATGTTTAAGCCAGAATGATTTGAAATTTAAATATGATTTCCCTACAACCTGCTGTTTGTTAGAGTAGGTCAGTAACAGTCACTTGTGTTGTGACTGTCACTATGTGTAAAGCTGCTGCTACACTACAATTTCCCAGCTTGGGATAAATAAAGTAAATATATTCTATTCTATTGACATCTTCTCTGTCCTTCATCCTCCAGAGATTAAATGAATCATCTTCATTGTTGTTATCTTGCCTTTTATTATCATCATATCCAGATACGTTTGTTTAGTTTATTTAATGATAACATTGTATTTTCCAAGAGGCTTTTCCAAGAGAAGCTAGTGCTAGAGATTCTCAGCATTTTCATGAATGGTTCAATCATAAAGTAGTTGGGCATTAGTGTTTGAGCATCAGGAAATGACTTATTTCGGTAATATTCCTAAACTGTTCATCAGTAAGTAAGTATCATATGTATTTTGAGAGGCTTAAATAAAAATCTCAAACCACATCTATGCTTGTCCTCGCTTAACAATAAAAGTTATCAGATATCCAGACATTGATATCAACTGGACATGAAAATAATCAGACGAGCAAAAACTGGTTGAAAAGACTACATGATTTATGTCCAAAAGACGTCTACGTTTATTTGAAAAGGGAAAGGTGAAAAGCCGTAATATTCAGATAGTTTAAGAGACGTCGAAAACTGGGTTTGTAACGTTTTGGAATAAATTGGGAAGAATCAAAACAAAATCAGACCGACCAAAAAAACCCAATTTTCAACAACTAACTACAAGACTAGTAAATCCAGACTATGAAGGACCGACCAGATTTAGCCTAAAAACCAAAGTCTAAATGATGTCTGGTTTGGGGGGGACACAGTTACAGCAATGCAATTGACATTATAGTCATGAATGATTTGACCAGGTGGTACAAATACATTGAAATAAGTAATGGACCAAGAACTGTGCCTTGAGTAACACCAGAGGTGAGCTTTAAAGAAATAGAGTAAGAACTGTTACTAGATTAAATAGATAAAAACATAGTGCAAGTGAGATTTAAAGCACTTCAATGCAAATCTGTTTATAATGATGAAACAGCAGCTCATTGTTCAGATTGTTGAAGGATGATGGAGGAAACATTGACTGTTTATCTGTTGAACTGGACCAAAGGACAATCGAGGTACAGTATTAACGCCTCACAGCCAAAGTAGGTGGCATGAAATCTATCTGAATGTGATTAGAAACAATCTTGGACATAGACATAAAAGGACATGAGATCACATCCGGATTGTTTTGCATCTCATTATCTTTGCTAAGAGACTCTGCATACGTCCTCTATGATTCCTCTAAAGTCAGTGTGGATTGTCAAATGTTTCTCACCATCTCCTGTCCTCCAACTACATTGCATTAAAACTTTTAACTGGTAGGGTACATTTGTACCGTTTATGTCTACAGAACCCATCAATGTGCAGTTTTACTAGTGGTTCCTAGAATTTCTAAAGTAGAATGACAGGCAGATCTTTTAGTTATCAGGCTCCTCTCCTGTGGAACCAACTACCAGTTTTAGTCTGTGAGGCAGACACCCTGTCTACTTTTAGGCTAGGCTTAAAACTTTCCTTTTGATAAAGCTTATAGTTAGGGTGGCTTAGGTTATCCTGAGCTATCTCTATAGTTATGCTGCTATAGGCATAGACTGCTGGAGGACATAGGGACCCCTTTTTTATCATTCTTCTTCATTCGTTCTATCTCTATTCCCCCAATCACCAGTATCTGTTAGTTCAATCTCTTTTTCATCATAGCAGCATCATCTGGTCTGTTTTTGTTTGGCTTTGAATCCATCCTGGAGAGAAATATCAGCCCTGCTGCCATCAACACCATTTGATTATAGATGTTGGATCTGTTTTTCAGTGTAGTCCTGTTTCTCTCCTAGAGCTAGCTATGGGCTCAGCCTTTACCAGGGGCGGCTGGTGGAGTTTTCTCCAGGTGGGCCTATAACTTCAAAACAGAGATAGACCAACAAACAATCAAATATATATTAAGTAATCACACCAATATATGTACATGAATGCCAATAACAAAAAACAACATTTTAAAATGTTCTGCAAACTACTTTAAATCAGTCCTAGCTCTCTTTATCCATGCTGGGTCAGATCCTGCACTGCAAAAACAATCCAGAAATAAGTAAAAAATGGCTTAAATTAAGTATATTTAGCCTTAATTTGAGCAGGTAAATAAGATGATTTGCCAATGGAATGAGTATTTTCACTCTTAAAATAAGATAGTTAGATAATATTTACTTGAAATAAGACGATAAAATAGTTTTTTCTTATTTTAAAAGGAAATTGTCTTGTTCCATTGGCAAAGTGTCTTACTTACCTCCTCAAATCAAGGAAAAACACACTTATTTTAAGAAAAAATAACTTATTGAGATTTATATTTTTTGCAGTGCATGACATTTGAAAAAGGAGGCAGGGAAAGAAGAATAAAGCATTAACCTCGCTGGATTCAGTTAGCCTAGTCTTGTTGCTAAATAATTCTATAAACCTGTCAATCAGCCCCACTTTATAACAGACGGCTGTGAAGTCAGCACTGTGGCGGGAGGTGGTGTGGATAAAGCTGCTTTCAGCTCTGGGTGCAGTAGAGCTGCTCCCCAGGATGCTCCTATCTTAACCATTGAAGAGGAGCTGCTGTGCATGGACAACTTTTAACCAGTCTTTGGGCAACCACTGTCCAACTGGTTTTTACTATGACTAAGTGGATGTTCTCTCTTTCATCCCTCCATCAAGAAATGTTCTTTTTCTATGTCTGCTTCTGTCTCCTTGACCCCCACTCAGCCTCAGCAGATGGCCTCTCACACTGACCCTGGTTCTGGTTCTGCTTTAAGTTTCTTCCTGTTAAAAGGGAGATTTTTCTCTCCACTATCGCTGCATGCATAGTAGGGGTGAGGGAGGGTTGTGAATATTAACTGCCTCTATATGCTAGTCGTCCAGGAGAAATCTATAGTTAGAGTGGCTCAGCAAAAACTTGAAATCTAAATAAGTAATTTTTTTCTTAAACTACGAGCATTTTTTCTTAGATTCGGGAGGTTACCAACGGAACAAGACAGTTTACATTTAAAGAAAAAACAACTGCATTGTCTCATTGCAAGTGCATACTGTCTAATTATCTTATTATAAGAGTAAAATACTCATTCTATTGGCAAATCAGCTTATTTACCTACTAAAAGTAAGGGTAAATACACTTAATTTAAGAAAATTTTTACTTATTTCTAGATCAATTTTTTGCAGTAACCCTTAAGTGACCAGAGATCATGTGTTTTGAATTAAAGCTATAGAAATAATCAGAAATGAATTACATCTGTAAAGAAAATCTTTGCGGTACGTTTGTACGGAACCGGGTGTTCTTTAATCAGGGACCATCCTGCTGCTGGTTTTGGAGGATCTGATTGCCGGAAATATTCTCATTTTATCTGTGTCAACTCTTGAATGAAAGACACGCCCCTTGGGGATAGACTGCAAATTCCTGAAATAAACTTGATATCGGAAGCTGAGTTTGTTAATTTGTTTCCATTTAGGAAGGAAGCAATAACTTCTGTCTTGCATGATGTGAAGCCAGAAACATACACAGCCAGCACCTCCTCACCTCCGTTCAGCTGAGGGTGTGTGTGTGTGTGTCTGGGTGGGGGTTGTTTTGGGGGGGGGGTGAATTTGCGGCCAGCTCTGAAAGGGTAATCCATCTCTATCACTTAAATGATTATCCCCATTAATCTGTTGTAAACTAATAAAGTAACACCCCCCACCCCCACCACCACGGTCCTCTGCTCTGAATGCAGGTTCATTAAGTCTTCAGTACATTAATACGTCTTCATGTCCCCCATTGCTGCTATCATCTGGTGCTTCGGGCCCCCAGAGGCCCCGGAGGAGATTAGCTCTTCCTCTATGTGTAAAAAGGTGTAGAAACATTTTGCCCTGTTTGTGTGGGTGGGTATGTGTTGGGTGGGGGGAAAAGACAGCAGGCCCCTAGTCTGTTTGACCTGAAGTGAGTGAGAAGCGTTCGGGGCCCCGGCTCTTTGAGACTGTCACTGAGATGAGCTGATGAGCTCTTTGAATTTAATTTTGGACTCATATGGCCTCAGCAGTCGCCACGGTAATTTGCCTGATCAGGTTAGGGGATGGATGCTGCTGGTGATCAATCATCTGGGTTGTCACGGTGACTGGAGGGGCTGGTTGCCATGAGGCCACTTGTAATTGGTGCTGGATGGATGTGGCTGTGTTTGCAGAGCACTTCGAACAAAAGTTTGGTCAATTAAAGCTCCTTAAAATGAACCCCCTACAGGCACACACCTGTTTTTTTTTTTTTTTTGTTGGGGGGGGGGGACGATGAGAGAGAAATGCTCATAGAGATAACATCTGACAGAGTTTGTGTTGTTGAGTGATTCTGGCTATCATTTAAATTCACACGTGGCCCTCAGCTGTTCTCCAGCATGGTTGACGTTGAACTAACTGCTGAATTTTTGTGAAGCATCTTGATTGATAGAACCTGCAGGACAAACTGAGGAGACTGCTTCACTTTGGCTTCATTAAGAAATGTCCTAGGCCAAGTATTGCTCTCAGCCCATGCATTTCTACCTGCCTCCCGGCCTATGACCCTCTCATATGCACTCTGACAAAGTTCCAGCTGTATGTCAGCTGTTTTCAGACTGCGAGGTGGCACCTGTGCAGAGATGAATGCGTCAGTAAACCTCTTACACTGTAAAAAATGGTCTGGCTGCTCTCCTCTCTGGATCTGGAAAGCCCCACAAAACGGCCTGCCTCGCTCCTTCTGGATCACAAACCGGTAAAGTTTCACAACCTGCCTGCCGATCCCCTGCCGCCTGCCTGCTTCTCTCAAACTCAGTCCCGCTCACCAAACACGCTTCTTAATAAACTGTGTTCCAAAATCACTGACCTGTCTTGGTTATATTTGGGTCCAGCCTCTGTTTCTTACAAAACATTCTTAAATCAAGTATATTAACCCTTAATTTGAGCAGGTAAATAGGATGATTTGCCAATGGAATTAATATTTTTTACTCCTAAAATAAGACATTATGCACTTCAAATAAGAAATTTAAATAGTTTTTTCGTATTTCAAATGTAAATTGTCTTGATACCATTAGCAAGACAATGGGACCTCTTGTTCTACTCTTTAAGTCTCTTTTCTTATGGTAAAAATGGCTGGCAAAGACAGATGGGGCTATCAGTTTTCCAGTTTTTCATGACCTAAAACTAAAACCAACACATTTGAGGTGATTTAATGAATTTAGCTTTAATCAGTAAAAAATAAAAACAATAATTTTTGTCACGATCAATGAGTCTGGGAGCGGCCATTATTGCCCTCCTGCCATCTTCCAGCAGTGACGTCACGGTGTGGTAAGCCTAGCGCCATTCTTCCCGCTTTACAAGCAAAATCTTGGGAACTACTAGACACATCTGCAATCAACAACAATTATTGAAGATTTCCAGAGGACTTCACCATTGAAATTCACCAGAGCTATAGTGAAACTGACAATGCCCACGTGCATGGCAGCTGGATGCTGGAATACATCGGGTAAAAGTGAAAAAGAGTTATTTCACCATTCCAATTCGTGATCTTTAATAGACGGGTTTTGTCGTTGGATTGCCAACTTGAAGAGGGAGGATTTGCCATCAAAGAGAAAAAACACGTAATATGTAGCCAACATTTGGAAGAAGAATGTTTTCAAGATGACTTGGATCATAGCGCGTTGTGACAAACACCAGATACAGCACTGGGACTTGATCAACAGCCGATACCGCACCGTGACATCACAAACCAGTAGGTGGCAGTAGTGTTCTTTGACAAACATGGATGCCTTTTGCCATCTTTAGTTTTGCTCTCTCTGATATCAGTTCTAGTTATTTGATTGTTTAGGTGAGATTGTGGCTGAGCCAGTCCATAATACGGACAGGATGGAGTCTTTGGTCTGAATGTTCTGAACTACTTTGAGTTAAAATTGTTAAAATCATGCTGCCTTGTTGGACAGCATTCAGGTCCTCCTCTTACCTTCTCCCCATGTCCACACCCCCACTGTTTGAGCGTTCAGATGTGTTTGAGGGATTCCTTTGACCCAGAAGCCTGAAAAAGTCTGACCCAAAACGCCCCAATGAGCTATGAAGCATGAGGATAATAGATATCCTAAAAAAATGCTGGTTAATGGGTACATCATTGTTAGTGAGCATTTTTTAGAGTTAAAACCTACCTTAAGCAGTTATTGAAAATAGAATTTCTTGGTGTGGGTCAAGTGTCAGAAGTCCTCTTACCTCCTGTTTCTGCAGCTTCCTGAAGCTGGTCGGAAGTTCTTGACTTTGTGCCTCTTTGGCCTGTCACACACAAAGATATTTATGGGTTGGAAAGTCCAGAGCTCCGATTCCCTCCCAGAAATTCCAGCAGCATAAATAAGAAGTGAACTAAAATGTGCTGGATGTCATAAATCTGCTGTGCGGGACTCAGAATTACATACAACCCACCTTATCAATCTACATTAACCAATCATGCTCAGCAGATTAACGACAATGTTACTGCTTCTTTAAATGATGGCTTGTGTCAGAGAGGCTTCTTCATAGCAGATTTTATGTTGTCAACCATGGATTTCCACATTTTTTAAACAGGTTCTATACTTTCTAACATTTGAAGCATGGTGGTTGTAACCCTCCTCTTTTAATTTAATTAAATTCAGTTTATTGCTATAGCAGTAATTCACAACACATGCATCTCAAGGCACTTTACAATACAACCAGATCATCCAATCAAATAGTTTCAAAGTTTTCTATCTAAGGAAAACCAGTTGATTGCATCGACTCATTGACTTAAAGGCAATCCCTCACCCTAAGCATGCTTGCAGCGACAGTGGAGAGGAAAAACTCCCTTTGAACAGGAAGAAACCTCCAGCAGAACCAGGCTCAGTGTGAGCGGCCATCTGCTGAGGCCCACTGGGGTTCAAGGAGACAGAAGCAGAGATACAAAAGGCAACTGTCAACCAGCTCCGCAGGCATCCAGGAAAGACACAGCCAGGCAGACAATCTCGAACATCTATAAACAAAGGTGTTGATGGCTGCAGCGCAGCTGATATTTCTTACTAGGATGGTAAATATCATAAGGAATATTTATGATATTGACACCAGTCAGTCCAGTCTGCTTTCCTCAGACATGGTTTCCATCTAAGGTGCGTGCTAACCTTGGTAAGTAAGGAAACAAAGCATGTTTCCTTTGTTTTAATGACTCTTTAACATCTTGATAAGTAGAGTTTTATTGCAGTTCCAGTTGATGGTGAATGGTCATTTTAATTACAGTAAATACATATTTTTAACTTTTTCCATTTACGACACTCAGGCAACACTAAAGGATTTATGCAGCTTGCTGCTCTGCGCTTCAGGATCGTTCATTTCTGTCCAGCTGCCCTTTGATTTGCTCAGCTGTTAAACTCAGAGTTCCTCAGAGAAGCCGGCAGGTCAACATTTCCAGGTTTTATCCTTGATAGCTACAACTTTGAATTACAAGTTTTTTTACTTCAGTTTCTTTGGCTGTTTCTCAATTCACAAGAACGCAAGTACGGACTTATGTCCTTGCCAAGTACGTTCTTGAGAAGAACACAGGAAAGTATGGACTGAGGGAGAAGGGGAGCACCCAGCATTAATATGGGTCAATTGGAACAGCAGCATACTGATGACATCAACGAATTCAAAGCTAGTGTGGAGCTGCATTTCATCTCCTGTTATTAACAGTTTTTAGATAATAATAAATCAATAATAAACTGTTCAATAATGAACACAGTCAGATAAACACAAATCAGATTAAGATTTTGCCAAATAAAATAAAAAGTCGCCATCAGAGTCAGCGGTACTTCACAAACAAAAGTACAGGCCAGAACGAAATAAAGCAACATCCCACAGTTTACGTCAATTCGGGGTTTCGTTTGGATTCGCCCGTTTATGGTGGAAGTTTAGAATTGTGAGATTAGCAGAGAAAGGAGGTGTCAATGGGGTTTGAACTTCTCTGTATGTCCATTTCACCCACTGAAGTATCGTTATTCATGTATGACAATGGAAACTCAGTTTTGCATTCTATGACACCTTTAATAGAATAGACATCCATTATTTGTTCTAGGTTTTGTCCCTCTCTTCTTGTCGCTTTTCTTGTTGTTTTCCTCTCTATGTTTTGTACTCAGCTGACTTTTCATGCTGTCTCAAAAGGAATGAGACAGCATGAAAGCTAAGCTCACTTAGCTGATTGCTCCTTCCTGTGTTTCCAAAAAGGCAAAAGTAAATAACCCAGTCCTTTTTCACTGTAGACCAGCCATGATCTGCTTCTCTGTTCTCCATTTTTCATTTGGATGAAATAATAGCTGCATGAATCATGACAGCAGACAAGATAGAGGAGAGCAGGAGGCGGGGTTACCAATCTACTGGCTCTGGAGAGCAGAGTTCGCTGCTTTTAAATGCTGTTGCCAAAGTCTCCAGTAGCAGAAAAAAGTTGCTAGATTCGATAAAGGATTTTTATCAAAAACATAATTATAGTGCACAAATAAGGAATAGTTGTATTAACTATAAAGATATATTGATGTGATAGTCCCAACCATAAAACACAGGTCATGCATTTACCTCCCTACTTTAAACCAGTCTAAGGAATTTAAGGGGTGTGAATACTTTTTAAAAGGCAAAGGGTAACCAGGCATCCCCTCAAACAGACACTGTGGTTGTTCCACTAACTGAGCTCAATCATGCTGACGAAGAAACACTCTGCAGCCCTGCAGACATGGAGGGGATGGCTCAGTAACTCTATCTCCCTGCTGGATGGCAGTGTTGTGTCTAACAACACTCTGTTTACTGGTTTGTTGTCCCTCTCGAGTCCTGGCTGATCTCTGTTCCCGACTGACCTGAAACATCCTTGTTTTATTGCAACACAGTCCATTAAGCCAATTAGAGAGTGGCCTTTGACCCCTGTGGAGGACGAATTTAAGGGAAACACCTTCCGTCATTCAGCCGTCAGACAAACATCTACTGAGTGCTCATATGCAGAGTCTCACCTCTAATCTGCCTTTTAAAGGACTTCACCTGCTGTCAGGGTCAACATTTAGACCCACTCATGATGAGTTGGTTTTCTTCACCATAGCTGGATTTCTGAGGATTCACTTGTGCCTTATGCAGGGCTCTGCCATGTTTAATGGGCTGGTTATACTCCCGTAGCAGCGCGTCGAAGTTAGCTTGTCGCAGGTATGACACAGTTTTTTTTCATTTATCCCCAAATTTGAAGCGTGGTCTGCGTTATGTTATTCCACACCTCAATGCAAGAGGGACAATGACGAACTAGCTAGGATTGTGGGTGCCCGTTTGTTGGTTTGACGAGCTTGTTCAATCCCACTGTTCACCCGTGAGTGTTCCCGATAGACTGTCCGTGGTGCTGCATGTTTTGGCTTCGGGTGCAAACCAACAGAGTGTTGCACAGAGCTACAAACTAGCATCCTGCATGGTGTCTGGGATAGTGTCTGAGTTGTGCCAGGCATTGTGGACGGCACTGTCACCACCCGATCCGTCCTGCTCATGCGCCATCAGCTCATTTGGGCATCCAGATATACATCCAGGCCGCCCTCGATTTTAATTTGTTAAAAATAATAAATGACATTTTCCCTCGCCAAAAATAGTAAACGTACTAAAAATATAATAGTTAAAGGTTAATTATATATTTCATGAGAAAACAAATGCCTTAAAATCCTGTTTTATCAGTCGTGCCCGATCTGCACCGGAAATGGGATCCTACGCTACTTCCGGTGGCTAAATGTTTCGGCTTTGGATTTAAACATATGTAAATCTAGTCTTTCTGAGTTTTACGTTTTTGTTTCATCTTAACCTTATGCTATTTAATGCAGAAAGAAACAACAAAAATTCCGATATACATGGTTTAATCGTATTTAGTCGGACTGCTCTGAGCATGTCCGATGATGACGTCAGAGAAGCTGTTTAACAAAGAAAATGGAAAAGCCTAAAAGGGATGGACCGGATAGTTTCTGCCATTAGGTACCATAATGTAGAGTGGATATACATGCACTGCAGAGATAAACAGGCATTTAGCAATAAATAACCTGGGAAAAAAATTAAAGGGAATAAAAAATATATATAAATATATTTATTTGATTTAATAGCTAAATAATTAACTCTAGGATATATCCTTAAACCCTTTATAGGGCAAGTTTTGATCACTTGCCTACCCCTTACAAATGGAGTCCCCCCGCCCTGTCTGTGAGTGAGATCTACTGTAGAAGCTCAAGATCTATATCCAGCCATTCAGCAAAGATGCTGCTACATGGCTGTAAATCTTATTTTGGCATTTGAAAAATTAGAAGAGCCCTTGAATGATATATTACCTACTTTAAATTAAGTTATATAAGAAAGTAAAGTCAAGAAAAAAAATATAAAAAGCTAACTGAATAGTTAAAAAGTTAATAAGCCTAGTTGGCAATTATATTTAGGCTTATAAACTAAAAAAATGTGAGTGCAGTATTAAAGGTTATGTTGTAAAAAAGTGTTTTTCATGAATTTCTTATAGAAGCACGTTTGTTATTTTTCTTAATATATTCAGGCAAAATAATGTTTCTTGTTATTACATTGACATTCATTTTTACTATAAAAATATCCATATTTTTTTTATGTTGCAAAGGTAATAAGGTCTTGTCCTGGATTCCAATAACACTATTGGCTTGAAATTTGGATTTTCAAAGGATTTCACTAAGTGCCCTATAAAGGCTTAATAAACTGATGTTAGAACAGCAGAGATTTCGTGAAGCTTCTTGACAATCCATGTAAAAAGGTTCCTTTCTGGACTCAGTGAAGCCACAATTTCCTTAATCCGCTGGATCGTTGTGCTTCCTGTTATGTTTTTAAAGCTTTGCACATGGAAGAAGCAGATCTGGTTGTTCATCACAGCTTCAAAGATCACCTCAAGCTTGTTAACTTTCCTCAGGCTGGTGAAGACAATCTGGACTTGGGTCTCTGACAGCTGAGACCTCAAAAGGGGAGTGTTGGCCTAGTGGGTTAGAGCAGCCTGCTTGTGTCCTTAGAAGGTTGCAATTACCTGGTTGATCCCCACACCCTGCACTCTGGGTCCCTGAGCAAAATCATAAAAGCCGGGCATACACTGTACGATTTTCTTTGGCCGTTTCGGGCTGGTTGGCTGGTTGGTGCGTCGTGCAGTTTAGGGGGGTAACGAGGGTCAATCAGCCTCTCATAACCACCTACCTATCAGGAACCATAAGGACCATAAAGATTATATGGGAGAGAGAAACAAAGACCAGGCTAATTGGCAGATTGGGTGCAGGTGTGAACAGAGACAAGAAGGGAGCTAGGGAAAAGGAGACTGACGCAAGAGGGCAAACAGGAAGTATCTAAGAACTGAAATACAATCAACAATACCTGGAACACAAGAAGCAAAATAAGACCAATGAAATCTCAGAGATAAAACTAGAATAAAACCAAAACCATGACAGTGAGGGTGTGGGTGACATGGAGTTCTTTCTGTAAAATTGACAGACCGAAGTAGCCATGTTTGCTCAGCCATGTCTTTGTCCAAATACTTTGTCACCTTTTCTTTTTAGGGCACTAAGCTCAAAATCACACAAATTGCCAAAGCAACGTGTTTCACTCTAGTGAGCTTCAAGTTCTTCTTGTTCTCGCTTGGCTTGCGGATAGACCAGTCTGAGTAGCTCCATCTCACTGCGGACCTGAGTCCCACGGGGTTTTTAGATGTACAGTGTGAGCAGGTAGATCGCATCACTGCGTTGAGTCGCAGAGAGTGAGAACAAACATTGTAAGCTGTGAACTGCGTGAGCTGTGAGTTGTAGCTGCGTGAAACAATTGAAAAAATTGTACAGTGTATGCCCAGCTTAACCACACACTGCTCCCCGGGCATCACACAATGGCAGCCCACTGCTCCCCAAGGGGATGGGTTAAATGCAGAGATAAATTTCTCCAGTATGAGATCAATTAAGTTCAATTATTACTATTATTATTATTATCATTGTTTCAATTCAGTTTATTTATATAGCGCCAAATTCACAACACACGTCATCTCAAGGCACTTTACAGTTCAACCAGATCATACAGTCAAATTGATACAAAGTTTTCTATCTAAGGAAACCAGTTGATTGCATCGACTCATTGACTCAAATACAATCCCTTACACTAAGCATGCTTGTAGCGACAGTGGAGAGGAAAAACTCCCTTTTAAAAGGAAGAAACCTCCAGCAGAACCAGGCTCAGTGTGAGCGGCCATCTGCTGAGGCCGACTGGGGTTCAAGGAGACAGAAGCAGAGATAAAAAAAGCAGCTGTAAAAGGCGGCCCCGTCCAGGAAACGCACAGCCAGGCAGACGAGCTCCGAGCCAGCTCCCATGTCAGAGGATGAAGAGAGCACATCCACTCAGTCATGGTCAGAGAAACAAGACCACACTGGAAAACAGGCCAATCTCCAGCATCTATAAACAAAGGTGTTGATGGAAGCAGCACAGCTGATGTTTCTTTCCAGGATGGCATCACAGCCAAACAGGAACAGACGAGGCAAATGTACTCTGAGGAAAAGCAGAGAGAGCAGAAAGTTAGAAATTGAACTAACAGATTCTGCAGAATAGGAGAACAGAGAGAGAATGAAGCAGAATGATAAAATGGGGGTCCCTATGTCCTCCAGAAGTCTAAGCCTATAGCAGCATAACTATAGAGATAGCTCAGTTATTATTATTGGTTGGATGGATGGATGGATGGATGGATGGATGGATGGATGGATGGATGGATGGATGGATGGATGGATGGATGGATGGATGGATGGATGGATGGACGGACCAATAATAGAAGTTGAAAAAACTGAGTTTTTAACATCTTTTAAACAATCTATAAATTACGGCTTTTCACTTTTCCGTTTTCAACGTTGTTTGGACATAAATCATGTCATCTTTTCATGGTGGGATGGATCCAAACAGAGGGCAGGTGGGCTAAAGTGGGCTAAAGTGTCTCCTGGTTTTTCTCCAAGAACATGGACTGAGTCACAGCTGGAGCAGGAACCACCAAGAGCTCCACAGAGCGGAAAACAAACAGTCACTGCTCTACTTGAGTTTGTCAGAGTGAGTGCAGCTTAATGAGGTGACAGGGAGGGCCTCGGCCAGACTCAGACAACTGCTCAAATGGAGAGGAGACAGGAAAGAGAGCAGATCACAAAACAGAGCAGAACAGGGAGAAAAGTACAAGGATATTCAGCATGAATTTATTAGGAAAAGAGGGGGAGGGGTTCCTGGATCAGTTGCTGCTGCTCCTTCTTCCCCTCAGTCTGCCTGATGTGGATCTGAGTTAGTCATTAAAGCAGCGTTCCTCACCCCTGGGGCCCAGAAGGCACCAGCCTGTCTGATCTGAAGTGTGTGTGTGTTTGGGGTGGGGGGGGCTATCCTCTCTGATAAACATTGTTCAAACTTGTTACTTCTGACGACCGTTCCTGTGGTGCCTTCAAATAAAACGCTTTCGAAACAATCAAAGCTTTATTTTTTGATGTCAGACTAAAGAGGAAACTGGACATTTTGAATTATGTGACGTTCCTCTGATTCTGCATCAAACTGTACCTGAGGAAGCGCAGCACCACTTCACTTTCACACCGGTTATATGTACGTCAGCACATCTATTTAAGTACGAGTAGAAAGTTGGACTCAGCAGCCGATCAACATCCGATTTCATTTTGGAAAACCTTTTCCAACAGAGAAAAAAAATATAAACTAAGACAGAGAAAAAAAATATAAACTAGGTCTATAACTAACCATTATTTTGCTACTCGATTAATGAATTAATAATCGGATAGCCAATGATTCTTTAATGAAGACTATTTATTAAATTAAACTAGGTGTTCTGGGTAGAGAATATTGACTGGATTTTTTTTTTTCATCTTAAATGCAAAATATTTATATATTTTTTTGCAATCTTGGTATAATAAAGGCGTTTTTTACAGCCTCTATACTCCAGTTAATTAATCGATTATTTCAATAATGGATTAATCACGATTAATCCGATTGTTTCAGCTCTATTAAAAACTGAAATATAGATAAAGATCTTTCATATCAAAAGAACAGCAAACATGATGAATAAAGGCAGAACAAACAACTTTCTAAATCTAGTTTACATTAACATAAAACAGCTAATTACAGTAGATACTGCAGATATAAGGTTAAAAAGTACCTTTAAACATCAACGCTTGAGTAGAAACAGGAAACTAGCAGCATTTCAACCTAAACTGTTCCAAGCATTTGTTTCACAGAGCAAATAAAATCATATTACTCAGCTAAAAGCAGACTGCTGTAAAGATAGTTTTAAATTTTGATTGATTTTATTAACAAGCACAATATTTAAACAAAATAAAAATGTTGATAATTCTGTTTTGTGAAAAACAGAGGAAGAGCAAATGTTGCGATGTTTGTGGTCTGTTTATGCATTTGGGTTTAAAAAAATATGAATATGTGGTTTTTGGCTTGAAATACAAAAATTCAAATTGGAACACAAACATTTTGTTCATTATTTTTGTTAACTTAAATTAATAAAACAGAAATAAAGAAAAAAAAGGTCTGTGGTTTATTTTCTGGATGTTGTCGTTCATTTCAGCAGAGCCGGTCTGACAGGGAGCAGCCAGGGAGGAAGAAGATGCTCTGCTACAGTGGGAAGTTCGGTCCTTCAGCCGGTGGGTTGCTAGTTTGTGTCTTTGGGAAACGCATTCTGTAGGGGCCAATTATTTTTTGTTAATAATTAACAAAGTTTTTTTATTTTTGTGGATGATCTAGCTAAGTTTATTCTACTTTATTTTTGGATATCTGATTTGAGATTAGGTATTTTGGTTATTAAGTTATGTTTCTTAGTTTGTGGTTAGTTATGATCAATTTGGGAGAATGAAGTTTATAATTTGGCTGTCAATAGTAGGACCAGCATGCGTCTGGTTGGTAGTATGTTTTTTTTTACCATTAGGCAATACTAGGCCTTAATTTCCTGGGGGGCCCGTAAAACTCTGTTTACATGAATGGTTAATACAGCTATTCCTTATTTGTGCACATTATGTTTTTAATAAAAATGCCATCAGAATGCTGATAATATTAAGTGTGTCTCAGCCCCCCCTTCAGTGTCCACCATATTGGATCAGTCCATTTGCAGCACATGTTCAGAAAGGTCCAAACAGACAGCAGCAAACCATTTGAAAACAAACAGGGCGAAGAGCAGTGCTGCCAACTTAGTGCATTAGACACTATATTTAGCGACTTTTCAGACCCCTCCAGCATTTTTATTACAAAAAAGCTCCTAGCGCCAAATCTAGAGACTTTTTTCTGCTAGTGGAGACTATGTAGACAACATCTAAAAGCAGCAAACTCTGCTCTCCAGAGCCAGTAGATTGGTAACCCCGCCTCCTGCTCTCCTCTATCTTGTCTGCTGTCATGATTCATGCAGCTATTATTTCATCCAAATGAAAAATGGAGAACAGATAAGCAGATCATGGCTTGTCTGCAGTGAAAAGAAGGACTGGGTTATTTACTTTTGCCTTTTTGGAAACACAGGAAGGAGCAATCAGCTAAGTGAGCTTAGTGCTTGGAAAAAATCTTTCATTCCTTTAGAGACAGCATGAAAAGTCAGCTGAGTACAAAACATAGAGAGGAAAACAACAAGAAGAGAGGGACACAACCTAGAGCAGATAATGGATGTCTATTCTATTAACATTTCTCTATCTGTAGAATGGGTCTGTTTTATGTGTTGTCTCTTAATTCAGAGGGGCCCCATGCCCGCCTTTGCCTAAGGCTCCAAATTTCCTAAATCCACCCCTGTTTCTAAGGTTTGCTCATCCATCTTTTGGCTCAGAAATAAAAGAAACACTTAATAAAATGTCTAACATGTTTTTCAGTGATTTTTTATCAATCACCTTTGTGTCTCCTCTGTTAAAAAGGGAACCTCCTCACCAAAAGAAGGAAATCAGTCCTCACAACTCCAAATTTAAAAGCAGAATAAAGGAGTAGATCCCCTGTTAAACTTCTGTCAAACCCCAGCAGGCGGAGCGTCCAGCTTGTTTTAACCGTTTCCAATCAGTCAAACACTGCGGACAGCGGAAAGGACATTTTTAATAACTTGTACGTAAATAAAAATAGGAGCATATACTTTGAATTGATGGGCAGGGGACAAACCTGATCACTTCTTTGGTACCAGGGCCAAATCTAGGATCAGAGGTTTAGGGGTGCTGGGCACCCAGGAGAAATACATTTCACTGTTTTCTACTTACATTTTCTACATTTTGTAAACTTGCTCAGTGCCTTTTGACAATAACTGATTCTATCATTCACCAACGCATCGTATCTGAGACTTTTGTGTTTTGTCTTCCTCTGTTTTTTTCCTTCTAGGACGGACTGTACCGAAACTTACCTGTCTTTTCCTGACCTTTAACTTTGCTCTTCTCTCCTTTGGATCGGAAAACCTAAAATAGATCATATTTAACAAGTACAACAACAATAAATATACACAGTTGTGTTTGAAAATTTAGACACACTCCAGATAAAGAAAGGGATAAATTCACAACAGTAATTCTAATAACAAGAAACTGAAAAAAATATAAATAACATACAAAGTTATGACTTGAAATATTGATTTTGAATTGTGATTTTAGAAATAATGATTAAAAAAAACAGTCCCAGACACATAAGAGCCCCTTGCTCCTGAACATTTCACCAACAAACCATCAACAGGAACAGAAAACTAACATTTAAGAAATAACCTGGTTGCAGTGATTCCTTCAAAGTGTTGCTAAATTTTTTTGTTTAGGAGCTCCATTATGCTGGTTTGCCTGTTTTTTTTTGTTTGTTTGTTTATTATTAATATTTCTGTTGAACCACAATTCAAAATGAATGGCACGATTTTCATCTAATTTTTACTTTTTCTGCTCTAATTTTTCCATCTTTAATGGGAAAGTACACATGTCAGATTAGTCAGAATACCACTTATACTTCAGCGATAGTACCAAGGTGTTACTTTATTGTATCTCTTATACTATATCCGTTGGTTGTGCTGTTCTTTTTACATCTCTTTGCAGGTGATGAAGCAGACTGAAGATGTTTTATCGTTATCTCCCTTTTATCTTGTCTTTCTTTCATCTTTTCTCCTTTTTTTCTGTTTCTCCTTTCCTGTTCTACTTACATTGCAGTGTCCATGTAATCTGTAAAACTCCCTGCATGAATTATAATAAAGCAATTTATATGCATAAATCAAGCACATCGCCAGACAGGACACTGTTAAAAAAAGGGAAAGTATGTATACTATATATATATATATATATATATATATATATATATATATATATATATATATATATATATATATATATATATATATATATATATATATATATATATATATTTTTTTTTTTTTTTTTTTTTTTTTTACAGTATCAAAGTACTGTATAGTTTTTAGACTGTTCTATATTAAGTATGTTTTTGTTTTACTTGCTATATAAAGAAAAACTACCCATATTTTAGGAGTGCTATGATTCAATTTAAGGGTGCTTCAGCGCCCCCCAAATATGGTCTAAAAACGCCTATGATTGGTACTACTATGTGTTTGAAAAGACCAAATGAACCACTTTAGTTGGATTATTGAAAAATATCCTTGACAGTTTACGTTCAGCCAGTATGTTGCAGTAATAGCAACTGCTGAGAGAGAGAATCTATTTTTCTCCAATCTGAACATTCTTTTTTGCCTCTATGCTTTTGCTGGTTCCCAGCAGTATCTTGATCCTCTTGTTCAATATCTTTTTCTTTTATCTCAGTCTTCAAATTATCAGAGGAACTAGTCAAATTCCTCTGATAATCAAGTTAATTATCAGTTTCTTTCCTGTTTTTGCATTGCAATGTTAAAAAGATATTTTAGTAATGTAAGGTTGAAAAAATGTCATTATTTTATTGCCATGTTGACGCTTCTGATTTAAAAAACACAATGTTATATTATTACAAAGTTATGTTGTATTTGTAATACCCTGTTTAATAAATCACACTGTGCATTAATAAAAATAAAAGTCTCTTTTGTATTTTTTGCAGACGTCTGAGTTACATGAGTTAATTTTTAGTACAGTTCCTTCTTGTAATTATTTTACGGTAACAGTCCTGTAAATGACTTAATGTAAATTTATGGCAACTATTAGCCAGGAATTTCCTGTAAAATTACAAGAAATGTCTAACAGCGTATCTCACTGGGGGGCTTCTTAAACTTAGACTGAATAAATTCACCATTTGATGATCCCCTTCTGCAGGCCTATTAGCCCCATGCACAACTCCTCAATGGCCAAGGACTCACCAGTATTCTGCCAGTGCTTCATCTGCTTGGCAATAACGTCATCATACCCACTGCTTACATCGCCCAACGGGGCCTGGGAGCCACAGGCTATATTTCTCAATTTAAAAAAACTCTAACTGTAGGTTGTATTCGGCATGAATCTTTTCAGGCTGAAATAAAATACAGAATTAAAAATATGACAACATCATTTGATAAATGACTTCACTCATAAAGACAAGTCCAGAGTCGGCTGTGATACTGAGGAGAAGATCTGGAAGAGCTCCTTTTTTAATGAGTTTTCCTCAAGATCTACATGACAGTTTTTTGTTGTTGTTTTTTTTTTTTAACCAGCGCTGAAGCTGCTCAACATTATATCGCTCACCCACCTGGAGATCACTGGGAGCGCTGTAAAAGTCATGTTCTTTGACTTCTCCAGCGCTTTCAACACCATCGGACCGGTGCTGCGTAGAGGGAAGCTGGAGGATGCTGGGGTGGAAAAGCACCTAGCTGACTGGACCACCAACTACCTCACTGACCATCCTCAGTACGTGCGGCTGCACGGCTGCCAGTCAGAGGTGGAACTCTGCAGCACCGGGGCCCCCCAGGGCACCGTCCTGTCTCCTTTTCTCTTCACCCTCTACACCTCTGACTTCACCTACAACACGAACAGCTGCCACCTCCAGAAGTTCTCCGATGACTCAGCCATTGTGGGCTGTGTGTCTGAGGGGAACGACACACAGCCCACGTGTTCGAGACCAAGATTGACCAAGATAGAGAGACTGAGACCAAAAAAATTGTCGATAAGAGACTAAACCAATCCAAAAACAAAATACTATTCTACTCTAAACGGTCTGACATTAAGCTACAGAATCTGGATTATCCAACTGTAGTAGCATGATGGTTCATAAGGCAATGAAGGAGAGGGCTTAATTCTCAAACATTTTTTAAACCACATCCAATAACTTAAATAAATGATTTTTCACTTTCTCCTATTTCAATTTCAAAGATTTAGATGTTTTGTGCCTACTTTCTATTTATTTGTTGTCTTTAGTAACTGTGTTCAATAAATTATTTATATATAAATATATGATCTTAAAATAAGGCTAAATTGCATACTAATGACATAACCATGGAGAGGTATTGAACTTCTGTGTGTGCTCTCCTCACTGTTATGGATAGACAGATTGTGTAGAGCAACCAGCAGCAACACTGTATTTTACAGTTCCTACCTACAAGGCAGACGGAGCGATGCGGACCACTGCACAAAGGAAAAACTTTTTATAGGTTTTCATACCAACATGGTCAGTTGTGACATTTTAACATCCATGGCAACATTGAAGGTGATACTACAAATGCAGCCTTTAATACTATCTTAAACCCGATTGGCTTTTTTAAAAATGTGAATAGTCGCACACATTCTTGTCTCCATACTTTGGACCTTGTGCTGTCACATGCCATTGAATGTGAAGAAATAACAATAGTTATGAGGAAATACTGTCCTCTTTGACCACTTTTTAATAACCTTCAGGATCACTTTAACAAAAAGAAGCTTTCACTTTAGTGGATCAGTATCAGAATATGCAGTTAAACGTGTTGGGATCTGGAGGTTTGTCCACCTTCTCCACCAGAGGGCGCACGAGATCTCCTGGAGCATGAGCCGACCGCACCACCTGTCTCTCATCTGCTCATCAGGAGATCCGTACTTAAGGAGGCGGAGGGCTTCACTCCAGTGCCAGAGTGTTTGCCAGTAACGGTTAGCAAGCCTGAGCCAACCTACCTGTCTGTGAACTCTGACTTTCTGTGAACCAAACCTGATCCCGTTTTTCTCCTCTCTGCCTCCCAGGTTGATCCTGCCTGAATACCTGAAACTCTGGAGAGTTTCTCTGCCGGTGATCTGTCTGCTCGTTCTCAGTAGGACTCTGGAGAGCAGCCTCAGTCAAGTACCTGCCTGCCCGCTCTCAGAAGATTACTGGAAGGAAAACTCAATCAGTGATCTGCCTGCACTCAGTAAGCTCTGCCTCCGCCTCTGCCCTCTGCCTGCCGACAGCCTCTGGACCCTCAAGGTCCCCCCCTCTGCAGCTCTGCTCCATTTCCGAACAGGTACAGACCTGAACACTCACAACCAGCAAAAGACCTGGACTGTTAGAGTGATAACTATCCTGTGTTTCAACCAGAAGGGTCATAAACTTTTATGACCTCCTGTAGGTCATGAGGCAGAATCACACGGATGTGTGACTTCCATCCAGCCAGTTGGTCAATTCACACTATCTTGTTACCTGCATCCTCCCAGACAATGATTACTGGCTCTTCTGTTTTAGGCCCGCCTGTTGATGTTGTAAACTGTTAATAAAAGGCTTTGCCATGAAGGGATCTGTGGGAGAAGGTGATGGCTTTCCAAGCCAGGTTCTTCTCTCCACCCGGCACACGCTGACGTCACAAAACCCGGTCTCTGTGTTGATCATTTCCTTTTAATCTTTTAAACTCACATTTCTCTGGATTAAAAACCCAACATGGACCTCCACTAATCTCTCTGTCCTCCTCAGCAGTGAACCCACTCGGGAACAGTCAAGCCCCCTCTTGGATCTGAACATACTTTGTACATTTATTATTAATACATCTTTAAACTTTTTCATCTGCCTCCGAGTGTTCTGCATGTGGGTTAGACACATTAATCCGAACATGACTAAACGT